>NC_138348.1:43209831-43439831 GCF_046562875.1 Panthera onca
CACTGTCCATAATTTGTGATTGGCTAACAGCCTTCTCGTCTCCGCCTCACTTGTACTTCCACTGGGCTGCCTTCTCTGTGCCTTGGGTCTGCCTTAGGTACCCAATTGATATGTCTTTCATTTTCCAGATCATGTCTACACTGTAATAAAAGTTCCATGAAGCCCAGAGCCTTGCATGTTGTGTTCTCTATTATATCTCCAGTGTCTGTTAAAGGGTTTGACATATTGGAGCCCTGATAAATATTTACGGAACAATTAGATACAAATTAATTGACTTCTGGGATTGCTCCTTTAATTGGGACAAGGAACAAGTGATTACCACCTATGGAAGGGGGAGGAGTCTTATTTTCTTATTACACTGGGGAGGTTACAGAAAGAAAGACATCAGAGTTGTTCTACTTGGGACTGGCTGCCTCTCTTAAGAGAGAGCTTCCCATGACTGAACTTGTTTATATGAACATAAAGGAGACCATCACCAGTTAGAATTTTGAATGAAATGACTCTGACATTCCCTTTGAATGCTACGAGTCTGGGACCGAGTTCTTCCTTAATCAGTAGTCTGTGTAATTTACACATTCCTACAAATTGTGGGCTTTTATTTATTTATTTATTTTTTGGTCATATATCTTTGGTTTTGAAGAACAATGACTAAATTTAAACAATAATTAGTTTACTAGCAATCTATTATATTAATAATAGCAATCTAAAGCATTAATAAAAATGTAGTTTAAATGCTGAAGTCAAGGAACAATTAAGCTATATTATGCAGCTCTCAGTGATAATAGAGACTAATTTTTTTAAGTTTATGATCTAATGTTAATTGGAAATATATAGACTTAAACAAGCATTATATGAACACTGATTGCAACCTGGTTGCAATACAGAAGAGAGAAAAGAAAAAAATGGAAAAGAAACATATAGAAATGCCAGGCATGTAGGTAAAGAAGAGGGAAAAGGTGACTAGAGATGAAATTTGTTCGTTTTATAATTTGCTTCTGCAAAATTTTTCTCCAATTCTTTTCAACGTGCTTGTCTTCTTTGTAAAATTTTTTGAAGGTAAAAATAAGATTGGAAAGAACAGAAAATATGTTTGTTGGCTCTGCAAATGTGATTTCGACTTTTTTTTTTCCAGCTGAGGTGTTGGGGCCTTGTTCAAAGATGACTGGACTGTAAGGGTAATTCTGGCCTCACTCTCCTTTCCCAGCCATCTTGCAATGCCCTCCAGAGCAAGACGGAATGGCAGCAGTCACCCCTGACTCAGACACTTCCTCGAGTCACTGACAACTGCCAAAGACGAGGGGCTGGAAGCTAGGCTAAGATGGAAAGATGAGAGGTTTGGACTTCACCTCCCCTCATTGCCATTTGTGACTTGTGAATTATGTTGCTTTTTTTGGAGGGGGCGGTGGGCAGTTGTCCCAGGTCAGTAACCTTTTTCCTTTGTCCCAAGATAAATCCCCAAAGCAATTACCAAGAAAAAGAAAAAAACAAAGTTTCTGTTTGGCTTTTTACTGCTCTGGCCCATAAACAGCAGTCTGGGATCAAGGGCGTTGTGGGTGCGCAGGATTTAATCTCCGCCAGGTTTTTGTCCCATAAACATCCTTTCAGCTGTCCTGGCCCCAGACATCATTCCCTTTGTGCTGCTGATGCATGGTCTGCGATGGAGTGGCCTGCTACATTGCTCTCTGTGGACCCAACTACCACCAATTCTGACCCTTCAAGCCTGGAAAATCCCAGCTCATTCATGCTTGAGATATTTGGACCCAAGACAGTCCCTGACTTGACAGTTAAATATAATTCAATGGAACAGAGAGGCCTGGCATAGTGGAAAGAGCACGGCTTTGGGGAGTCAGGACAATTTAAGTCTGAATCCCAGTGTCATGCCTACAAACAATGTGACTTTGGTCAGACCAGTTACTTAACTTCTGGAAGCCCTCATCTTTCCTCTGATTCCTACTATCAGGGCTGTTTTGTGGACTGAATAAAGTATCAGATGTAAAGTGATTGGTAAAGTAAAACCGAGTTCTTATTCCCTTTGGTCGCTGGTGTCACAGACTGGAGTGCTGAAACCACACTTTCAGAAGGTTTCTGGTGAAACTAAACCCAGTCCTGAAGAAAGTAACGAAGATGATGAGGGGTCCAGATCCCAGGCCCTATGAGGAGCAGGTGAAGGAACTGAGCATTTGGTGTGGAGAAGACGAGGATCTTCACTAACTGCCTTCACATCTGGGAGTCACCCAAATCTGAAAGCAAGAGCAGATTTGGTCTTCCCCCCACCCCCCGCCCCTGTTACCAAAGTTACTGGATGTCTTCCATGTGCCAGACTCTGTGCTTATCACTGAGGATAGACTGGGGAACAAGAGGCCTCCAGACCTCCTGGAGCTTTTAATCTACTTGGAAAGACAAACATTGGATGAGTACTTTTAAGTGTGATTGGTCATCAAAAGGGGAGAGTAGTCAGTGGCACCTTGGGGTTTTATGAGTGGTCAGAATTAGGACCAGTGCGCGGGAACTACAGCGTGATTGGGTTCAGCCTAGAAGTCAGAAGAGAGGCCTGTGACTGCGGTAGTGGGCCGGTTTGTGTACTGCACAAGGTTCTAACCGAGGTGATGAGTGAGGATTGAGACCTGCGTCTTACTTTATTGTCTCTGCCTCGAAGAAGTGCTTTTTCTGATTTGCACAGAGCCATCACGTAGTCTGGTTGTGGCCCTGAACTGAGGTCACCAAAAGGTGGCCCATGACAGTATCTGGGCTACAGATACTCTTTATAGGCCAGCAAATTCTTTTTGTTTATTTGCTTGTGTGTGTGTGTTTAGTCTGAAGGAGCTGTCAGATTTTAAAGTTTGGGAGATTTTACATTAGCATCTAGATTTCTGGGATCTGTGGGAAAATTGGGAAATCTGGTAACACTGGCCCCTATGTTCCAACAAGGAGGAAATTACCTGGTGGTGAGTGATGACTGCTCCCTTTAGAGAATTAAACTGTTCCCCACCCCAATCCTATCACTCAACTACTTTCCCACCCTGGACCCTGGGCAAAAGAGTTTGCTACCTCTGCTCTTTACACATCCAGAACTGAAAGGAATGGGCTGTCCGCTGATGGAATGACGAACTCTATCCTTGCTGGTGTCCAAGCAACAACTGTAGACTCTGGGTCAGAGATGATGCAGGAGCCTTTCCTGCCTGGTAAGTTTGGGCCAAGCTTTAGGCTTTGCAGGTGCCTGAACCCCTATGGATGAAAGCCATTCCTTGGTCCCATGACACAGTCATCATGTACATGGCACCAAAGTGTATGGACCATAATGAGAGCTTCCCGTTCTGTGGTTTTTACATGACGAAGCCAAACACCTCAATGTATTCATATGGTGAATTCCTGGCATGGACCCAACATTACACTATGTGATATGGGAAGGATTACACATGAGTTTATTTTAGCTCTATTCAGTCTACTACATGGCAGAAGGACCAGCTAACTAGCTAACTAACGAACGAAATGAAACTAACTAGCTAAGTAACTACCTAACTAACATGGGCTGAATTGTGTCCTCCCCTGCTGAAAAACAATTCAGGTGTGACAGATTCCATCCCTGGTCCTGGACACAGAATATGGATTATTACCCCCCTACCTGGACCTCAGAATGTGATTATATTTGAAGGTAAGGCCTTTAAAGAGGTAATTAAGTTACAATGCAGTTGTTAGGATAGGCCCTAATCCAGTATGACTGGTACCCTTAGAAAAGAGAGCTGAGCAAACAGTGAGAGGATGACCATCCACAAGCTAATGGGAGAAACCTGAGAAGAAATGAAACCTACTGACACCTTGATCTTGAACTTCTAGTCTCCAGTGTTGTGAGAAAATAAATTTCTGTTGTTGAAGCCCCCACACTGTGGGATTTTATTATGGCAGCTGCTATAAACTGAATGTTTATGCTCACCAAAATTCATACGTTGAAACCTAATCCTCACTATGATGGTATTAGGAAGCGGGGCCTTTGGGAAACGGGTAGGTTGTAAGGATGGAGCCATCATGAGTGCAATTCGCACCATTACAAAAGAGACCCCAGAGAGTTCCCTCCCCACTTCCACCATGTGAGGACACAGCAAGAAGACAGCCCTATCTACGCACCAGGAAGCAGGCTTTCACCAGACAGTGAATCAGCTGGAGCCTCGATCATGGACCTCTGGCCTCCAGAACTGTGAGAAATAAATTTCCATTTTTTACAAGCCACCCAGTGGGTTATTTTGGTATAGGAGTCCAAAAGGAGTAAGACAGCAGCCTTAGCAAACTAATACACTAGCTAACTAACTAAATAATCACACACCCAATTTCCTTCACCCAAAGGGCTGATATTACAGGAAGAAAGGTTGAATTGTAAACATTTCCACCAATAGCCAGAGTGATGTTCTTATAGTGAGAACTGGATCACATCATTCCTCTGTTCTAAACCCCCCCTGATGGCTTCTCCCTGTACTTGGATCAAAACCAAGCACTGGCCTAAAGGTCTTAGTGTGACCTAGTCCTTGAATGTTTATACTGGTCAGTATATACTGACCAGTCAGTTTATACTGGTCAGCTTGTGCCACTCTCCTTCTTGCTTATGACACGCTGCATCCTGCCACAAGCTGCCACCAATCTCTTTCCTATCTAAGGTCTTGGTATGCTTTGCTGTTTCTACCTGTAACCCTCTTCCTCCTTTCTCATTTGACCTCACTCCTGTCACCTCTCCCAGCCAGGGCTGGTGGAGGGGAATTCAAGGAAGAAAAATGGGCATTTTTCTGAGCAACAATTGAGCACTGCAGCAAAGCAGTGGACTCAGTGCTCTGCATTCATTATCTGAGTATATACAAAGCTTTATGACATAAGTAAGATTATCCTTATGAGCAAGTGAGAAAACTGAGGTGCAGAGAAGTCCCAAATCCTGACTAAGAAGAGGCAGTGTCTGTTAAGGGCTTGGTGACATGAAAGGCAACCCAATGCATAATCCGTACATATAGAAATTAAGCTGGGGTCAGTGCCCAAGGAGATCCCAGCTGGTGAACAGACCTGTACTTTCTAAGCAGTAAATTATGGCCAAACTCCAACAGGTATAAGCATTCAGGTCTAAAGTGATCATCCCCCTGAGAGCATGACACCAGCCAAGGAGGCTGGACACAACTGATTCTCTCCTATTTCCCAAGGAGAGGGGTCAGGAAGAACTGGGCAGTTGTTGGGCCATAGCCAAGTAAGCTAAGGTTGGAGGTGGGTTTGGGTAGATAATACCCTGAAGGGAAAAGTGAAGCTGAAGACCATTTGGGTAGAGAGTATGCGGTGTGGATGCTGTAACATGCCTCCTAAGTCACCCTTCAGAGAAGAACTTGTTGCCTCAGCCCAGAGGCCCCTGTGCCCACAGTAACACCCTTCACCAAGGCCACATTCAGTGACTGATCAGTGCAGGGGTGTAAAGGCCTGGTCATCTCGGCCCACCCAAGAAAACTCTGAAGGGCCATTCTATATCCACATCTTCCAAGGGGATGGCCAAGCCTGTGGTTGGGCCTGCATCACAGCTAGACCTCTCCCTCCATCCTCTCCTACTTTTTCTCCTTTTCTTCCCCAAGTGTTGAACCCAAGGGCACTCCTTAGTAAACATCCTGTGTGCTTGACTCTGTCTCAGAGTCGACTCCCATGGGAACTCATTCTACAACATATGCCCCGTAAGGTTTAAATAAATGGATAGCGTTGTGGGAAAGTAGATTCCAGGGTTCCTCTTAGGAAGATAGAATACCAGGTCTCTGATGGCATGACTCATTACAAGTACTGTAAGCTGGTCCCTTCTGTCATCGTTAGGGTTGGCTCAGGGATTGGGCAATGCGAGGTATATGGATAGAATTGTCAATAAGTGCATATGAGCAGAGATCAGAAGATTGGCAGAGGGGCAGATGCACACGGGTTCATCATCTCACATGGCTCAGAGTTTCATGCATAGAAGCCCCACACGCAGGCTCAGTGTGTTAGTTAGCAGGCTTTGATGCTGTTAGTTATCAAAGGCTGGGTCTTCCGGGCCCAGACTGTGTGTTGCTAATGTTCCTCCTGGACCGCTAGGATGCAGGTGGACAGGGCCTTGAGTTGATAGAACCAAGATACTTCCAGATGCCATTCTGGCTTCTTCTGTCTGATCAAAACTAACAGCAACAGACCTTATAATGAACCAGACACTGTGCTAAGCACATGCCATAGATGATCTCATTTAATCCTTGCAACAACTCTATGGGGTAGATATCTCTTGTCTCCATCGTACAGTTAAAACACATGAAGTTTAAGGAAGGAAAAGAACAGATTTGCACTCCAAGTATTCTTTTGTTTGTGTAGGTTTTGTCCCAAGAGACCCTTCAAATTCAATTTCAATTTCACAAGCTGGTAAATTCGTGGGAGGTTTCCCCCTAACCTGTGCCTTGAAAGGAGCTAATGGAATTAGTTATCTGCAGGCATCAAGCCACCCTGGGCTTCCTTGGCTTTTGGACCCAAGAGCTGTTATCTTGCTTGTCCACAAAGAAGCTGCATTTGTTCCTTCCAAGTCATAGCAGCATAAATCAAAGCTCTGATCAGAAGCAATGATGTACAAAAAGAAAACAGAGACAGAATAAGATCAGTCATCAGATTAGAGGGCTTGTCTATGATGGGAAGGAAGTAAACATTTGTTGAATAAACACAAGTATTGAATGAATAGAAGAATTTACTCAAGTTTATATGAGTCTGAAGGGTTTACTATATATGTGTAGGCATGTGAATTATTGGTCAAATGCTGGTTTTTGACAAGCTGCAAGAGAAATCAAGAGAAAAGGCTGACATCAAAGCAGCATTTGGTTTGAACTGTCCCTTTGATTGCACTTATTTATTTATTCATCAATTTGATTGGCTTTTTAAGTACTGTCTAAGTCTGCTCAGGCTGCTGTAACAAGCATTATTTCTCCTAGTTCTAGGGGCAGGAAAGTCCAAGATAAAAGTGCTGGATAATTCAGCTCATGACGAGGACTCTCTTTTTGGTTCTCAGATGGCTACCTTTTTGCTATGTCCACACATGGAAGAAAGGGGGAGAGAGAGAGAGAGCACACGAGCCCTCTCTGGTCTTTACTTATAAGGGCACTAATTCTATCATGGGGACTCCACCCTCATGACCTCATCTACACCTAATTGCCTCTCAAAAGCCCCATCTCCACATACCATCTCATTGGGAGTTAAGGCTTAACATGAATTTGAGGAGGACACAATTCAGTCCATCACAAGTACCCATTCTGTGCCCAACACAGTTCTAGATAATGAAATAGGTCAGTGAATAAAACAGACAGAAATCTCTGCACTCAGGAACTCGTGTGTGTGTGTGTGTGTATGTGTGTGTGTGTGTGTGTGTGTGTGTGTGTGTGTGTGCGCACGCACGCGTGCAGGGGGAAGAGGGGCGATGATACAATTGACATAATAAATAAGGTATTTTAGGAAATGAAACTGTCAAGAGAAAACAGAAATAGAGCCATGAGGGCCACCTGGGTAGCTCAGTTGGTTGAGTGTCAGACTTCGGCTCAGGTCATGAACTTGTGGCTCTGTGTCAGGCTCTGTGCTGACAGCTCAGACCTGGGAACTGCTTCAGATTCTGTGTCTCCCTCTCTTCTCTCTCTGCCCCTCCCCTGCTCTCTCTCTCTCTCTCTCTCTCTCTCTCTCAAAATTAAATAAATGTAAAGAAAGAAAGAAAGAAAGAAAGAAAGAAAGAAAGAAAGAAAAAGAAAGAAAGAGAAGAAAAGAAAGAAAGAGAAAGAAAGAAATAGAGCCATGAGTAAGGGAGATGGTGTGGGCTGTTCTGTATTTAAAAGCCTCATTGGGGAGGGCTCATTGAGAAGATGACATTAGAGCAGAGAGTTTAGGGAGTAGAGAGTGTGTACCACACAGATATCTGGAGGAAATGTGTCCCAGGCAGAGGGGCCAGGTGTGATAAAGCAGTACGTATGGTGAGGGTATGCCTGGTGTGTTTCAGTAAGGATGCCAGCATGGCCGTGGGGTGAGCAGCCAGGATTAAGAGAACAGTCCAAAAGGTAACAAGAGGCAGGATCACATATGCTTCATTGGTGTTTCCACTGAGTGAACTGGAGCTCATGGAGGGTTTTGTAAGAGGAGTGACGTGATCTGATGTTTTAGAAGGATCCCTCTGGCTGATGCGTTGAGACAGATGGTAGGGAGTGTACACAACGTGGGCACCACTGTTCACCCTGCAGCTGCTCCCCAGTCAGAGAGGAAGGCCCAACTCATTGATGCTGCAAATGTTTGGACTCTCGTGGGATTCTGGGCTCTCCTCCAGGCTTGGGGGCTCCAGGCCCATACTGCATCTGTGGGGATGGTGTGTCCTGCTCCCCGCCTTCTGGAGGAGATCAGATCCCACCCTGTGGAGGCAAGATTGCATGGTTTGCTCTCATCCTCTGTAGACTCAGATGCTGGCCTTGCTTCAGAAGCAAACAGATCCTTCTGCTGGGTCCTCACTGCCTTTATCACAGTTGTCTTTATACTAAAGTATACTTTGTGCTGAAATGACTGGCTTTTTTTGTCTGCTTTTCAAACTGACTCTGCAGAAATGGAAACTTCCTCATTTTTATTTTAATCTCAAGCGCCAGCGGAATGTCTAATACAAGTAGGGATTTGTCATATGTTTAAGAACTAAAAGAATGAATGAACAGAGACTGTCTTAGTCTTCTCAAGTTGCTATAGGAAAATACCATAGACTGGGCAGCTTAAACAACAGAAATTTATACCTTGAAGTTCTGGAGGCTCAGAAGTCCAAGATCAAGGTGCCAGGAAGGTGAGTTTCATTCTGATGCCTCTGCTCCTGCCTTGTAGGTGGTGCCATCTGGCTGTGTGCTCATATGACCTCTCCTTTGTGTGCTGAGGAAAGAGCAAGCTCTCTGGTGTCTTCTTATAAGGGCTCTAATCCCATCACTAAGGCCTCACCCTCATGACCTCATCTAATCCTAATGATCTCCCCAAAGTCCCATCTCAAATATCATCACATTGGAGGTTAAGGCTTCAACATATGAATTTAGGGAGGACACAACTCAGTCCACAGCAGAGCCAATGGTTGGACATTATAGAAAATTTCAGCCAATTAAAAAAAAAGATTTAACAGAGCTGTCCAACAATGTCCCATCACTGGGAAGTCAAGCAAGGCTAGATTAACAGCTTGGCAGGGCTACTAAAGACAATCCAGTGAGAGTTGAATAAGATCTGGAACACCATTCATTAATGATGATCTTGTGTAAGTTCCATTTAAAGGATGCAGTAAAAACTATAACATTTCATCTGTGTATTCAGAGGAGAGCCTCAGGGATTTGGAATATCCCATTTGATAGTAGAGTTTGGGGGTAATACTAATCCCACCTCTCTTCATCCTGTAGGTCAGACCGTTTAAGAGAGTAGCTAGAGTCAGAAAGATGGAGCTTATTGGAGAAAATTGCTTGGATCTTTATCCAAACTGACTCCCTAATTCCTCCGGCTCTGGACTGAACCTTTCCCTCTAGTTCTGGGTAGAGGTGGAGGGACTATCACAGACCTTCCAAGTAGACTTCCACAATAGAACTCAGAAAGGGAGAGCTACACATGCCGGTATCCTTATTCCCCATTTCATCTACTCCTTGAGGAGCACCTAGGGGCTGGACAAGGGCCCTGTTTTTCCCTCTTTGGAATAAAGTGGGAATTTGTTCCCCTCAATGAAAAGCTGGGGATGAGGAAGGAGAAATCAGTGTACTGCCCCCAAGCTGTGTGAATGCAACTAGATAGCAAATCAGGCCCTATGAAGGGGGACCTTTGCTGGCATTCCTTGCCCTGAGGTGTCTGGATCCTGTGAAGGGTTAAAAGCAAGAGCTGTGGTTCTGTCTGATGGGGAGGCAGAACTCTCCTCCAATTGAAGCTCTTACTTGAAGACACAATAAAAGACACTGACATGCTGCGTAAGCATTGTTCCTGGCTGTAGTTATTCCAATTATTTTTTATGTTTTCTCCGCAAATGAGGAACATATCAGACACTAACTCAAACACGGAGATACCTATTTATGCTTCAGAACAAACAGTTTAAGGGCATTATATACAGATGTCTAAATATTTAGAAAGTGTCTGTTTATGGGAGCAAAATGAAAAGTACCTGTTTTCATTTGAAGGATTTTATGTGACATTTGCATGTAAAAAAAAAGGCAGGCCCAGTGGCAAAGGGGTGTTAGTGAGAAGTGTGTGCACAGGCATGGAGTTGGCAGGGAGGGGGAGGAGGAGGAGATGTGGGCTGGGGCTGCCCTCAGCTGCCACAGACCCTGTACTGACCCACAGTCGGAGAGAACCGGCACCAATGCGGGGGCCTTGCTTCTCTTTGGGGGTGTTGTAAATAAATGCCTTGAAGACACCAGGGTGTTTCAATGACCTAACTCACAACATCCTCTGTTTATTACACACTCATTTTAGCCCCAAAGGGACATTTAAAGAAAAATAGGATTCTGATTGCTTTGGAAGAGTGTAGTCAAGGGGGATTGTTCGATTACTTGGCGGTGCTCTGGGTGCTCCCAAACCTGAGGTATCGTGACAGCTCAGATGCAAAAGCTGCGAGTTTGACACTTTATCTCACTTGAAGGCAGGTTGCAGACAAATTTAAAAGGCCAATATGATATGTGAAGATACGTATGGTTTTGTTAGGTAGTGAGGTCACTGTTTGCTGAGGTAGTCTAAAACAAGATGACCTCTTGTCAGAGGTATTTTAGGGGGTTAGCCGGATGGCCATGTATCTCCGGCCCTTTTCAGTCCTCGGGACTCTGAGGCTGTGTGATTCAGAGTAGTTCAGGAGGAGCTGTCCCTGATTCTATCTCTGTCCCGGGGGCGTCCTCAGCACCTGACTGGATCTGGGTGTGATGGAGAGAGCCGCAGCTGTCTCTTGAGTAAATGAGAAGTGCTCTCTGTGCTGGGTGTGCCTCAGTGCCCCCCCAGAGCCCTTGAGGGTCCCAGGCGTAGAGGTTTACACTCCCTGCAAAGGGATCTTTCTCTTGCTCGACTAAGGGAATGGTCTCAGACTTCTCTCCCCTTCTCCAAATGGGGTGGGATCTTGTATCACGTGTTCTTCACAGAACCAGAATTTGCTGCAGGGTCCTGTGAGGACGGAGACCAGAAGCCCAGGGGCAGGGCAGGATTTCTGGGCATTCTGTTTGTCTGACCCCTCAGTGAGGCAGAGCTGCTCCCGGGGCGTTAGAGAACAATGTCCAAGTGCTGAGTTCCATCAAAGCCTCAGTCAGCCCCCTTCCCCTCAACCATCACAGCACAGAGGTTTAGGGAAAGGCAAAGGGCATAGCTGAACCAGATGAGGGGCTAAAAAGGCAGAGGTAAAATGCCCAGTGCTACTAGAACCCTTTATAGTCATGACTGAGAGTTGCTCCCTAAAGACACAATATGAATAACTGGGGTACATTCTTGGGGGTTCTGCCAGTGAGGGCAGGACCAAGGATGAGAGAACCTACACTCACCAGGTGGGGACATCCCTCACCATCTGCCCAAGCCTTGTGCCAGAAGGGACAGGCCAAAACAGGGGAAGCAAGAAAAGAGTTGGAGGTTGGGCATTGGGGGTGGTGTGGTGGAGAAAGAGAGCTTAGACCGAGATGGAGATTGCAAGGATCAGCAAGAGGAACTAGTCAGAGAGAGTGGAGAGAAAGAAAGAGACAAAGATGAGATTTCCATCTCAAATCTCAAGTGCTATGTTCCCTCTACTTCCCTTGGCCTATGGAGGTGAGCTCTGAGGCTGAGCATTCATCTTTTGATGTATGTGTTTGACGTTTTTTCAGTTGCATGTACAAGACAGGCACTGTCTGTATTCTAGAACGAAGTCCCTGTCCTCAAAGAGCCGGGTGTTCAGTGGTGCCTGAACCTGCCAGACCATAGTGGGGATTTTATACTCAACTTGTCAAAACCAGAGGTGGCTGGCATCTGGGAGCAGGCCCCTGAGACCAGCTGGGGATCAGGAGCAGGACTGCGGTAACTGGAGAGGACGCTGGCAAACTCCTTAGACGAGCTGGTCTCCTCCTTAGAGGAAACTAGGGAGTGGAGAGGCCACCAGAACCTGGGAGCAAACAGGCCAGACTGGTACTGATAACATCTAGCAAAAAGGCCTAGCTCAAAACCTGAGTTTTGTGGAGGGGGCCTTGGCTGTGGGAGGCATGAGGGGGGAGCCCAGAATCTGGGTGGTAACACAGAGCACCTCCCAGGTCAGCCAGTGGAGAGGCAAGTCGGGAAAAACAGTGGAGTCCCGAACTCAGTGCCGGGGAAGTGACTCACAGACGAGGCCGATAAACAGGGGGAATCAACACTAAGCCCCATTGGACTAGGTTCTGAAGATGCTTAAGGACTTCCTGTCTTCCTGGTCAGATTTGGCTTGGGGCTGGGGCTGGGGCAGGGCCAGGCCAGCAGGTGGGAGCAGGCTGAGCCCTAACTGTGAGTCACTTCGGCCTTTTCCTCTCTTAGCCAGGAAACTGGACACATACGTTGTCGGCTGCTGTTCGTAGGGAGATTGACATTTCCTTGTGCTTGTCCTCACACCCAGACAGGGGTAAAAGGGACAGCCTCTGCCTTGGAAGAGACACGAGCTCATGGCTTGCACAGGACTCTTAAACAGCCAATTGCTATCCACTGTGGCAAGGGCCCTAGGTGGATCTGGCTGGATTTGCTCACACAGAGGGAGAGGCACGTAAATCTGCAGTGGAGTAGATACTCGACCAATGCTCATTGAACAAATTAACAATTTATTATTAGTATCACTACTATCATCTTTATTTAGTTATTTGTATTTTGATTTTTTTGGTGGAGGGAAGAATGGATTAAGAAGGGCATCATAAAATAGGAGAAATCTGATCCTTGCCTTAAATGATGAGTTGGTGAAGAAGATGGGTCCAAGCAGAGGTCCTAACACAGGGGGCTTGGGAAGCGGGGAGTCATTCAGTGTGGTTGGGGGGAGATGAGGCTTAAAGAAGGAGAGTGACGGCAGATGGAGCAAAATCCTGAAGACAGTATTAGTCAGCTTTGACCAGGTAACAAACAAGCACATAAAAAATGAGCATTGGTTTCGTGCACATGTATTTTCAGGTCGCTGGGTTGGCCCTGCTTCAGGCTTGGGGGGAAGTTCAGGTGTGCTTCCACATATCTCCCTGTGGGTCCGTGCCAGAGGGTAGCAGCTCTTGAGAGCGCATTCACGGGGAAGGTCAGAAGTTTTCAGAGGAGTAAGTAGAAACACAGGATGCTTCTCAAAACCTAGGCTCGGGAACTGGAAACTGTCACTTTTACCAAGGCAGGTCATGTGGCCATACCCCAAGAGGTTGAGGAAAATAGGTGGGGTGAGGATAGTGAGTTAATAGTTGGTGAACAATCCTCTAACCTGCCATATAATATAATGCAATTTTGTTTTGATTTGGGAGAAAATGGGGGGGGCTGTTGCTAGTCCTTTTTTCAGATAGGATAATTTTAATAGGAGTGTCCAGGAACATTTGCCATAATGCACAGGGACACTTTGTTTGTGCGTGGATGTAGTTAACACACTCTACTTTGTTTACATCTCAGAGTTTCTGCAGGGCAGGGGCTGCGATTCACTTATCTCTCTAACCTCAGCACCCAGTGCGGCACCCAGCACAGAGTAAGTGCTCATAGTATTTGCTGAATAGACAAATGGTCTCTCCCTGTCATCAATGTGTGGTTAAAATTTAATAGGAAATGCACATTTCTCTGCCCCCATTGACAGTTCAAGGTAAGGGTGGGATGGTGAGTGAAGAGCAGGTATGACCCGCTCAGAGGTGGGAAGAAAATTGCTAAGCAGGGAAATCAACAATGGCAGGAGGTGGGTGGCCCAAACCCCAGCTGCTATAGTCAAAGGACTGTTTAATAATGACAGCCAAGAAGGTCTTCTAAATAATGGACTTCTTCCAAGTAACTGTCAACTTGAAAGATACAGATTTCTAATGATAATGGCTAACATATATTGAATGCCTCTTATGTGCCTGACACAATCTTAATACATTTTCTATTTCATTTGATTCGGTCCTCCCTTGGACCACAGTTATTAATAGGGGGCATCACTGAAGGTAACAATAGTTTGTTCATATCGTGCTGGAGTTGCATTTTCACATGCTGAGTCCATGGCAAATGAGGACAAAAATGCCATGTAAATACAACAGAGTGGTGTAAGCACAGCTGATAAAGTCAGCAAATAATGAAGGCAAAGTAAGGTTGAGCAAGTGCAGATGAAAGACTGAGAACGCACTGCAAATACTTCAGCTCTCAAACAAAAACACGACCAGGTCGGTGGACAGCAGACGGCAAAGATTCTGTCTCAGTCACTTTTTGTTCAGAAGTCCATCCATGTTCCAGCAAGGAGACACGTGGGTCCCACGACCCGCCCCCACCCCCCCGACCCCCGCGGCTGCACTATGTCTGATCTTCAGACCCTGGAGGGCAGTGATGTGGTTGTCTAATTCTGATGCCCCACAGCATAGTACTGTAATGGATACATAGTGCATGTCTAGGATCTGAACTGTGGACCTTCATGGGACCCAGAGGCTTAAGAGAATCCATAAACCTCTGAACTAAGTTTCTGCAGACAATGTAGACAGCCTCTTCCTGGCCCCTGTGGTAGACATCTCAGTGATAGAAGCACCTACCACCATAAGGAGGCTTAGGTTAACTACTCTTCTGTTCTCTCTTTCAATATCAGAGCACAGTGTTTCCTCCAGCCCTGTCCCTGCTCCTCACTTCCGGCCCCAGGAAGCAGCCAGATGACAAGAGGCCACTGGGTAAACATCTCTTGTTCTCTGAAGAGTGTTAGACTGTGAGGATGTACCTCTGAGGTTTTGGGAGGACGAAATGAAGAAGTACAATGGCTGGACAGCATAAGCACTCAGTCCATCGCCGGAAAGGGTATGTGTTTCTCCTAATTATCAGGAATACAAAAAAATGATACAAAGTATTTTTAAACCGTTCTCCTTAGGTTTTCTTCCAGTTCATCTACCAAGTTCACCTTGAGTGGACCCTTCCCCCTCCCCCTTTGTCTCTCTTCCTCCTTCTTTATCATCCTGTCTCAGAAGGGTCTGGGCTTTCTACTGTGCTCCAATCTGCAAGTTCTGTTCTGAGCTGTTGCCTCTTCAGTCTAAGTTGGAAAAGCCTACTTATTTTTAAATGAGAACACCGAGGGGATCTATTAGACTATACCAGGTACCTCATACTTTGAATGAGGAAAATGAAGGGCAAGCAGGCTCAAGCAGGAAGCAAGAGAGGACTGGTACAGCCAAAGAACGGTTGGCTTAGAACCATGCTGGAGTCATTGTCTCAAAACAATGAAGTTGACTCTTCCCAACACTTCCGCCAGGTTGCAGCCTGGGGATGCTCCCTGCTGCCACTGGAGGTGATCTCTGAAGGCGAGCCCTTTTTCCTTTTTCATTTCCTACTTTTCGGAGAAGTTTATATGAGGCTAAAAAACTTTTAAAATAGGGATCATCTGGTTAGCAATATCTTGATGTATTAAAATACGAAAAATACAGACACACCACAGAATCCAACTCTCTCCTAGATGGAGATGTGGGAGGTGGTAGGAAGCAGGAAAAAAGGGATGAAAAGAGTAGAGTACTTGGTTCTCCCCCTTGCATAAAGCATCTGTCACATAGCAGGGGGCCGATACCTAAATCTTTCTGTCTTTGCAGCCTCTGCTGAATGACTTCCCTGAGGGATATTTGCCCTGTGGGTTTTAAGCTTTGACCACACTGATCCCTCCTTGGCAGATGAGGCTGGTTGTATTAAGCAAGTTGAGGACAGCCTTGCATTTATGATGTCTTTGCTCCTTGGAGCTGAATATTAAGAAATACCATGGGGGGAGGAAATCAGGCTACACCAAAGAGAGCAAGATGGAAATTGCTCCCTGACTGTTGTGATGTTGAAGTTGTGGCTGCAAAAGCCCAGTACCCCAGTCCCAGCATTGCCCCTGATTCCTTTATCCATTCATTCACTACATGGATTTCAATAGCTATGTGCAAGATACCCTGAAAAGTCCAGGAAAGGGAAATAAGATACATGGCCCGCTAGTGGGAGAGCCAAGGGGGTAAGTCATCCATGACTGTGGGAGTTATTAGAGCAGAGGCAGCCCCAGAGCAAGGTGCACGCCAAAGAAAAGGGTGTGTGATTTGGGACAGTCTTCAGAGAAGAGGTGCCATTGAGCCCAGTGTAAAAACAAATGTCCACATTCAATAGTGTGACAAAAGTATGAACTGTTTTCTGGGTAGAAAGAAGGGCATTGAGAGGGGCATGGAGGAATGAAAATGTCATATTTGGGGAACTCTGAGAATTTCTATTTGGCTTAGGTGCATGGTCTCCACATGGAGGCGTGACAGGGGATGAGACTCGAGAGAAAAACAGGCAGAGTCGCTCTCCAATGTGGGGCAAATCATGCACCACTTAGGACTTTGAGTAAGTTCATTTATATGATGAGACTAGAGTTTCTGTTCTCCCTAATTCATAGGGCTTAGCTTTAGAATTACAGAGGAGAACAAGAGGGGCAGTTCAAGGTCATCTAGTGTAGAGTGTCCTCGCAGCACTTCCACTGGGACGGGGGTCAGCTGCCTCAGGAAGGGGTCCTCAAGTTTGGCCATATAGGGAGAGACCCTATGTCCAGCTTTGGTCAGGGCAGCTGTGCTTTGCTTTGAGTATTGGGCTTCCAGCTATGAATCGAAGGAGAAAAGGTGAGGTTCTGCTGCTAGCAGGTGAAGTTCGAAAATCACTGGGCTAGTGCAAGCCTCCTACAAGAAAATTGACTTGTGGGATCCAGTGAGACAATCAGACTGGGTTTCACAGCACCAAAGCCACATTCCCACAAGGATTTTCTTAGGCAGGCTCCAGCCAACAAAATCTTCCACAACACTTAAAAGACAAAAGATCAAAGTGGAAAAACAAATGCTAATGCCCCCAGCCTGCTGCCCCCCTGCTGGGCCCAAGAGGTTCAAAGCTTACAGACCAGGGAGGGAAAGCCCAGCCCCTCCTATCACCTGGGCTCCCTGCTGCTTTTCTGACCAGCACCCCTGCCCCTCCTTCCACGTGGCTTTCCAGACCCACTTGGGTCTCCTGACACCCTTGGACAAGAGAGGGTCCCGGAGGACCCTGTCTCCTGAATGTCCCCCTACCACAGAGAGGTGTGTGCCTGGGGTTAACAGCGGTGGACAGATAACGCTTCCATCTGTTCAAAACATGTTTACAAGGTGTAGGCAGAGAGAAAGCCTGACAGTACACACACTTGAAACTGCTGAAGAATTTTGTTAAGTGCTCTGTGTGTTTTTGGGCAACCCACTCCAGTTTTCTGGGTCTCGGCTTTCCGCTTTTGGAAATGAGCAGCTGGCGGAGTTATTTCCAAGGTCCTTATCGGCTGACGCATGCAGCTCAGCCTTGTTCTTTTCTCTTCTCTTAAGGCATTCTTTGCAGAGAGTTTTCCCACAAGGAAAGTGCTTCAGAGGAGAAAATATGTCAGGTATGTGTTCCCTGTGGTTATTTTAGGACAGTTTGGAGAAACAGGGATTGTGAAAGATGGAAAGGGGAAGAGGAAGAAGAAATCCTATGCCAAGTCTGGCGGGAATCCCCCGCTCCATTTCAAGAGTGGAAAGGACCCCTGTGTGGGCTCTGAGCCCCTTACAGAAACCATGGAAGCCCAGAGATGGCTTGATCTGTTCAGGGTCTTGATTTACCCAGGCTGGCCCTGGTAATGCCACTGGACCACCATGAAATTCGAGTTGGGATGCATCTCAAGATTAAGTGGCAATGAGTACAGAGTGAAAATTAGTGAGAGGCCACCATCTATGTGCCTTGTGCTTTTGTAATTCCTGCTTTAACCATTCTTTTAATGCTCATAAAAATTCAGGTCAGTCACTTTTACGCTGTTATTTTAAAAAGCCTCCTCCAGGCAGGGCTGATGTATACTGGTCCGCACAGATAATGCCAAATGGGTTGTTTACACCTGATTTTTGATCTGATGATCAGTGCAATTCTGTGCAATACCAGATGATTACATATTTTTAATCCCTCCCAAACCTCCTTGAGCAGGAGAGTAGCAGACAGATACCCTCAGGAAGACTTCTCTTACTACTCTAAAACTTACCGCCTACTATGTGTCGGATCTTTCCAGGTGACTGTAGTTCCTAAACATCAGGTCCTCTACAGCATGGTGCTGTCAGGAAGGAACTATGATTCCCCTGTATTATCAAATCCTAGAAAGGGCTCGGTTAGAAAAAAAGGCTATAGAACTAGCCCTGACCAAATCCCAAAGTTCCTTCTGCTGGACTAATTCCCTCTCCTCGCTGACTTCTGGGTGGAGCCCACGTGGACTGTATTCCACAAATTGTTTACAAGTCCCTGAAAGGGAAGGGACTGGCAACAGCAGGGAACCAAGTCCTCCTAACCTTGGTTTATCCCTTTGTAAAAAAAAAATTTCTTAAATGTTTTATTTGTTTTTGAGAGAGAGAGACAGAGTGCAAGCAGGGGAGAGGCAGAGAACAGGGGAGACAGAATCCAAGGAGGCTCCAGGCTCTGAGCTGTCGGCACAGAGCCTGACACGGGGCTCGAACCCATGAACCGTCAGATCATGACCTGAGCTGAAGTCAGATGCTCAACTGACTGAGCCACGAGGGCTCCCCTATCTTTTCTTTACTCATCTTTGGGGGAAGAGGTTACCTTCCCTTTGAAGTTTTGTTTTCAGATCTTTTTTTTTTTTTTTTTTTAGAATTTCCTCCAATCTCTTTTGTTGCCTCTACCACTATTTGTATGTCAGCCATTACAGTCCCCATAACCCTTCTCTATATTACTCTCTTTAAAATGTCTGCTCCAGGGGCGCCTGGGTGGCTCGGTCGGTTAAGCATCCGACTTTGGCTCAGGTCATGATCTCGCGGTCTGTGAGTTCGAGCCCCGCGTCGGGCTCTGTGCTGACAGCTCAGAGCCTGGAGCCTGTTTCGGATTCTGTGTCTCCCTCTCTTTCTGCCCCTCCCCTGTTCACGCTCTGTCTCTCGCTGTCTCAAAAATAAATAAACGTTAAAAAAAATTTAAAAAAAAAAATGTCTGCTCCAACCAGACTGGATCTCCTCTAAGAAGGGACCAAGTCTTATTTGTCTCTGCCTTCCCAGTGCCTAAGAGTGCCTAGCACATAACAGGCTTTGTAAATACTTGTAAAATAAAAAACAGAATAACTGAATAATAATTTAAAAAAGAATAAATAAACAACCCCATCCCCATTCCCCGCTCCATGAAGGTATTACCAAGTTATGTTGCCTGCCTGGCTTCTGGTAGCATTTGTCTTCCAGATCCCTGTGGTAGGTGATAATTCATTAGAATTAGGATTAGCTGGAGTGTCAGAAAACTCTGAAATATTGCTGGCTTAATCATAATGAAAGTTTATTCCTTTCTCATGTGACAGTTTGGAAGAAAAAGACAGGGTTTGCATAAGTGATCTATGGTGTGTTTCTATCTTACTATGCACTACCTTCATTGCCAAGGTCACTTTATGACCCAGGATGGTTACACTAGCTCCAGCCATCACATCTGTATTCCATCCTGCAGAAAGTAAGGAAGTATAATGAAGAGCCTAACACTTCCCTGTAAGGACACTGCTAAAAGTCATACATTCCATTTCTAGGTGAATCTCATTAGTTGAACGTGAGTCACGTGACCATGCCTTGCTGCCAAAGAGGTTGGGAAATGTGGCGTTTATTCAGCAGCCTCCTAGAATGTGGAGGGTTGTGTTAATAGAGAAGAACAGAGACTGAAAAACAACATACTATTTCTCTTATAGGAACCACTTAAAGCTTCTTGGTTTTGTTTTTTAGGGTTTTGTTTTGTTTTGTTTTTTGCTTTTTTTTTTGGTAAAGGAGTGACTGGGTCAAATCAGTAACTTAGACTAAAATGGCTCCTGGAAAGCAGAAGGGATTAGAGAAAGACTGGAGGCAGAGAAACTAGGGGGAGGTAGTTGTACATATCCAAGCAGAGATGAGGGGGACATGAACTTAGTAGCAAAGGGATGGAAAGAAGGAGATGGATTTTGAAGCCATTTGGTGGTAAAGCAGGCGATGCCTGGTGATGTTGGGTGTAGAGTAAGGGGGCAGGGAGTTGAGAATTAGCTAAGGCTTCTGCCCTGGGGCGCTGGAAATAGGGCAGTCATATGCTGATTTGGAGAAATGCAGGCAAACCTCCGGTGAGTGCTGTTCTGCACACTGATTTTGACTTGAGACTCTTAAAGAGCTGGGCACCTCCCCAAAAGGAAACTTTAGGGGTCCCCAGAGCAATCGGTAGGGGATGGGCAGTTAATCCAGTTGGAATGAGTACAAGGGAGCAGAAAGCCCAGTCGGGGCGGGGGTTCACATCCCTGTCGTCTCCCTGGTACTGGAGTCACCGCCCTGTCAGTGGGCCCCCACTATCTTAGACGCTGCCAACCAATTCTCCCGAGTTCCAAGACAGAAGCGATTTCAAATTCCCTCTAATTAAAAGGAGCATATCAGTGTGTGCCTGGAGTCCCGCTGCTGCTGGAGAGGGGAAGGGGCTTCCCAAATCCACCGCCAAGCCTCCAGGCTGACTCCAGAGGGAGGGAGGAGCTGGGACGGCTGGGGAGGGGCAGCCACGTGCCAGCTGGCTGTGCCAAGTGTAGGAGCAGCACGCCTGGGGTTCTGCCATGTGTTTGTTTATTTGGTTTGGCTGCTGTAAAACATACACACACAGACTCACAGCCTCGGGGCCTGTGTACAGAGCCCACGTTCAGTTCTTAACTAAAATCAGGAACAGCGTGGGGGAAAAGGAAGCTCAAATAGGAAGATAACAGATAGCAGAGTTCATTCACTCACTCATTCATCCATTCATTCATTCAGCAAAAGGATGCCAGGTACTATGCAAGGCACTGGGGCAATGATAAAATTCAGTTCCCGAGAAACTCAGACAGTGAAGGGGAACAGAAACCAGGAAAGAGGCCATTTCAGCCCAAAGTGAGAGGCACTTGATACAGATTACAGCCCGCGTCTGGTCTGGTCATTTCCTGGATTAAGATCTGACCCGTGCTCCCTTGTGTCTAACCAGACTTTCACAGGCCCAGCAATCCCCCCCTCCAGCCCCTCACCCCTGGTTCAAGCTCATGGAAGTCGAAGCAGCTCCCCTCCCTCAGGTCTCCCCTCTGCAAGCTCATTCCCCTTGTTTGCAAGGTCCTTCTTGCTCTCTGCCACTTCTTACTTAGACTTAAAGGTCCAGTTGAATCCTCTGGGGCGGTCATCACAGACCATGCTCTGGGTCCTCACCGCATTTCTTTATGGCTGACTCTTCTCAACTCCTACTGCCATGGTTCACCTGCCCATTTCCCCCATGGCCTGTGAGCCACTCAAGCAGAGAAGAATCTTGTCCACATCTCTATTCTGGCAGTTAATCGATGCCTGGCACAGAAACACTCTTAATAAATGCCTGACCGAATGAATGGACATAATTTAGTGCCACTGTGGATTGCCTCAAATGTGCCACAATTAAAATGCACTTGGATGCTGGAGTCAAACCCCAACTCCATCACCTCTGACTAGCCATGTCCCTTCTCCCAGCCTCAGTTCGCTATTCTTAAACTGAAGCCAATACTGTTCCATGAGTGCGACTTACGTGAGAAAGCTTTCTGTCATGTGTGGTCACCTTTATTTCTCTAACATTTGTGGAGATTTTATTTATTACATTTATTATAATCAGTCATCTAAGGGATGCCTGGGTCGCTCAGTCGGTTAAGCGTCTGACTTTGGCTCAGGTCATAATCTTGCGGTTGGTGGATTCCAGCCCCGTGTCAGGCATTGTGCTGACAGCTCAGAGCCTAGATCCTGCTTCAGATTCTGTGTCTCCCTCTCACTGTCTTTCCCCTACTCATGCTCTGCCTCTGTCTCTCTCTCTCTCTCTCTCTAAAATAAACAAAAATAAAAAAATTAAAAAATAATAATCGTTAGAAGACAGAGCTCTAATCAGTGAGGGCTTTTAAGATGGGCACTGTGGGACGCCCCTGAGAGGCATGTCTCAAGAATTTTCTCCTGAGTTCAAATTCTTGAGATGTGCCCCTCAGGGGTGTCCTAGAGTGCCCATCTCTAGAGAACACCTCTGTTCGTCCATGCATTTTCTATGGGCGAGGCTGTCCTGACCACTCCCACTCTGGACATCTCCTCTGACCACTGCTCTTGGCAGGCAACAGTGCACAGTAGTTAAGAACATGGACTCTGGAACCAGACAGCATGAGTTCAAATCCATCTTCCCCTTGACTGGCTCCTTCTTTCTCTCCTGATTGGAGCACTCTCCCATTTCTGGACTTGGATGGAATGCCACACCACAGGCATGGAACCTGGTTTTCTCAAAGTACTGTTTTCAGACCAGGGCATTAGGGAATCCACCCCTGAGCTACACTTTAGAGGGTTCTACTGTGGCCCACCCAGGCCAGTCCCCTTAAAGAGAAGGATTTGAGGAACTAAGGGGATGTGTCAGCCTAGAGTCCTCACCCTCTTCTGGTAGACTATGGTATGGGCATCTGAGACTCCATAATTCTAGCTTAAATGCCCCTGAGTCTGCTTTAAGGCCTACAGTGGCCTATAGTCCCTGGGGAAACCCCACCTTCATTGTGAACACCTCTAGGTCTGAAGGGTGGCCAAGAGGTGGCTGTTTGTAGAGGTTGTAAGCAGAGAGGAGTTCCCACACATAATGTAGGAGTGGGGAGAATTGGGGGAGGTCATAGTCTAGGGGGTCAGAGGTGAGCTCTACTATACCTAAGCAGGAGTGGCATAGACTTCTGAGAATTCTAAATTCTAATGTGGCCTCTCAGGTCTTTACAAAGGTGTATGTGACAAGATAGAAACACTTTACTCACCCAGTTTGTTTTCTTCATGTCGAATATTCAGATATTTAAGTGTATGGTATATGAGCTTCTCTATCAGTCAACTTGTGCTGCCTTGGCAAAATACCATGGCTGGGTGGCTTAAGCAACAGAAATTTATTTTCTTGGGACACCTGGGCGGCTCAGTCGGTTGAGCATCTGACTTGGGCTCCGGTCATGTTCTCATGGTTCGTGAGTTCAAGTCCCATATCAGATTCACTGCCGTCAGCATAGAGCCCGCTTCAGATCGTCTGTCCTCTTTGTGCCCTTCCCCTGCTTGTACTCTCTCAAAAATAAATAAATATTTTTTAAAAAAGAAATTTATTTTCTCACAGTTCTGGAGACTTAAACCCAAGAGTAAGATGTCGGCAGGACTGGTTTCTTCTGAGCAAGCCTGTCTGCTTGGCTTGTAGATGGCTGCCTTTTCACAGGTGTGTGCACGTGTCCCTACTGTCTTTTTGTGTCCAAATCTTCCCTTCTTATAAGGACACCAGTCAGATTAGATTAGGGCCCACCCTGAGGGCCTCATTTTAACTTGATCGTCTCTTTAAAGGACTATCTCCAAGTAGAATCACTTTCTGAGATACTGGTATTTAGGGTTTCAACATATGAATTTTGGAGGGACATCATTTAGCCCACATCAGCCATTCTAGAGTGCTATCTGTTTGTAGACTGACCAATCTATCCAGGTTTGCTGGGACTTTCCTTGTTTTGACACTGATATCCCACATCCCAGGATATCCCTCAGGACCAGGCAAACTGGGAAGACTCAGGACACTTGATTGTCCAGAACGCTTACCTGAGTCTTTGGCAAAATGTAAGGACTAGAAAGACCAGACAAACCCAACAGGTATCCAGAAGTGAACTTTGACATCCATTTACTTCCTCAATCCTCACTTCAGCCTTGTGAGGTAGGTGGGACAGGAAATAATATTACAGTTACACAGAGGGGGAAATAGGATCAGAAAAGTTCATTTTTTCTCTTGGTCCTATTTATCTTTCTCCTGGTTCTTTCATTACTGGGTACTTCCTAGGCCAAAAGCCAGGCAATCACAGTATATGTTTCATGTCACCTGTGCCCAAGGGTCTGAGCGAGAGGTAAGTACCAGGATGTATCAGTGAATGAGTACTGATGTATACCTACACTCATTTGAATTAAAGAAATTAAACAATCACACTTGCACTATGTGGGGAGAGGGGGGTAATAGGTGGGCCACACTCTGGGCCTTGTAGAGCGAATTCCTCCGACTGGAAAGAAGGGTGGGTGGGAGGGAAGCAGGGAGAGATGCAGGCTGTGTTTGATGATCTGCTCTGAAAGGCAAGGAGGAAGCCATTGATTAGTGAGCTTTGTTTGATGTGCTCAAGGATCAAAGGGACAAACACCATGCGCAAAGATGAAAGTTGACCTGGAAACCCTGCGTCCCAGCCACTGGGATGCCAGGCTGCTCTGGGCCCATGGGTCACAAAGGACTCTTACAGAAATCATGGGCAAGATTGCAAGCCCACCTGTTCCTCAACTTGAACCCTGACCCTCTTCCCACCACTGTCTTTTAGAAGGGCTTCCTCTTGCCCCTTGGGCCCTCTCTGGAGTAACAGAAGCCCAGGGCTGTAAGGGGGCCCAAGGTTACCGCTGCAGGGATGGAGGCTTACTTGTGAGCAAGTAAGTAATAGTGTGCAATGGACGCTATGGTGAGGCTGAACTTGGGGAAATGAGGGTCTACCGCCAAGGAATCATTAAACCTATCTGAGGGGGGGTGGGGGATGAGGCACAGAAGATGACCCAGCTGAGGTCTCAAGGAATAAAGTGGTAGTTGGGATAGGTTTTGTTTTTCTTTTGGGAGGTGGAGAGGAGAAGCAATGTAAAAAGCCAAGGAGGTGATAGACCACAGAGTACACTGGGGACCAGCCAGTATTAACTGAACAACTAACCTGTGCCAGGACCTAGATCATCTCAGGAATCCTAAAGGCATCCGAGCAGGTAGGCCCTAGGATTATTCCATTTCATAAGGGTGGAAAATGAGGCTCACAAAGGTTGAGTAACACGCCTAAGGACAGTTGGCATCTAGCAGAGTCAAGATTTGAACCCAGGCCTGCCTACTTGAAAATGTGGCTTCTTTCCAGTAGAGGCACGGTCATATCCATGTTTATGTGTCCCTCTGGTCCTCGTGTAGAGGGAAGAGCGGGAAGTAGGGACAGACAGATCAGATAGGATATTACTGAGTAGTGTTAGGCAGCCAGTACAATCTCCCAGGCCACAATATGAGATGTGCAAAAAACCGAACTTTATTTTCTATGAACTTGAACCCAAATCCACTCTTGGCAGAAGCTTAATCTTCGTTCAGATATTTTTCTTTCTCTTTCTGCTGTACAAGGCTGTATTAAGTTCTGTGTGGAGAAGAGTTTCTATAGCCTGAAGCTGTGGGGTGAGGACAGGATGGGGATGGGAGGACAGTGGCGGTGGCTCTCATCTGTTCATGCTGGAATCTGCTGGGACACCCAGGCTCTTACCCGGCACAAGCCTCATTCACACAGGTCATTGTGCAGACTTTGCATCTAGACAGCAGGTGCTTTTGGTCCATAGCATTCAGACTATTCTGGAGGTTCATTGGGTCTGGAATAGGCCTTATGTCTAATTTCCTAAGCAGTTTTACCAACCATTCTGTTCCCATCAGGTGCGTCACCGAACTCTGGATGCTGCCATTTTGTCAGGCTAGAGATAGGAAGTGAGGCACAGGCCCTGCTTGCTCTCAGATCCAGCACTGAAGGGGAGAACAATCACCTCCTCCACACCCTGGGCTCAGCTGGGCAGGTAGGACACAGGGACCCCTCTCAGAGACCCACACAGACATCCACTTGGTTCATTTGCTCTCTGACTCTCTGCCTGTTCTCCCAACTCAGTTAAACCTTATCCTTGCAAAAAGCATTCTAATTTTTTGTTTAAGCTTGGGTTTGGCTGCTATCCCAATAATTAACTTACTTACTTCTCTGTGCATTTCTCCTATAACTCCCTTACTTTGAGGCAATGGATGTTCAGGCTTGATGTTCTAGTTTTGTTTTGTTTGTAATTTTTTAAATGTTTACTTACTTTTGAGAGAGTGCATGCATGTGCACAGGAGCGGGGATAGGGCAAAGAGAGAGGAGAACAGAGGATCACAAGCAGGCTCTGTGCTGACAGCAGAGAGCCTGATGTGGGGGTCAAACTCACAAACCTAACGGTAAGATCATGACCTGAGCAGAAGTCGGATGCCCAACTGACTGAGCCACCCAGGTGCCCCATTGGTGTTCTAGTTTTAATGAGGGGAAGACTGAGGGATGTGTAGGAATGCAAATGGGATCAAAAAATGCTGAGGTTAAAATTTCTGATTATTATTCTGTTAATACATACAAGATATTTGAGGTTCTGAATTATGACAGTGACATTGGGGAAAGCAGTGAGGGGTTGGCTTAGAGAGAATTTCAAGAGTCAGAAGCCAGATGTTTTGGTGACTGTTAGATGTGGAGGATGAGGGAGAGGGATGACTTCTGTGTCTCATTCAGTTGTTAATTCATCCCTCATGAGTCTTCTCAGAATGTTTGGAATCAGCCACCAGGAGCCAGGCCAGGCTATGCTGGGCTACAGCATACACAGCCAAATCAAGGGTACTGGGTTACTGAGGTCTTGCCCCATATTTGGTTTCCTTTTGTTATTTACTTAGCCTCCTCACTTTTTCGGAGATGAATAGACACTAAAGCCTGCTGCAAACCAAAGTGGCTCAGCCTAGGGTTCATTCCAAGCCCAGGACCCAGAGAACCCCAGTAATAGGGGCGGGGCACAGATTGGCTCCCACCTAAGCCATTGCATGTTCAATTCTATAGTCAGGAATGGGCCTGATGAAGGCCCAGAAGAAGAAATGATGGCTCTAAGCATGGCGAGAAAGCTTTTATGGAAAAGATCCATTGTTAAAGGGGTGAGGTGGTAGAGATACTGACTTTGCTCAGAGGAATCTAGGTCCCCACATCTAGATCTCAACCGGAGTCCCAGAAGAACACGTTCTAGGAGTAGGGGGAGGGGGGAGGGGGAGTGGCTTGCCATGTAGGCCAAGGGGGCAAATATGAGGGCACATCACAGATTATAAATACATAAATAATATGTTAAGTGGTGATAAGTGTGATGAAGAAATGTCAGTAAGAGAAGGGTGCAAAATATGGCAGGTGTGGGACAGTGACATTTAAAATGAGAGAAAAGACACAGATAGCATTTTGGAGAGAATCAAATGAAGAGAAAGAAAAAGTCCCAGGAGTCCTTATTGAAGAGGGATCATCAAGTGCAAAGATCCTGTGGCAGCCCCAGGTTTGATGTGCTCAAGGTGCAGCAGGAAAGGCAGTGGGACTGGAAAGGAATGGACAAAGGAGGAGGCAAAAGGTGAACTTGTAGAGCGGGAGGTCCAGGCCGTGGAAATCCTGAATGCATGGTAAGGACTGTGTATTTTTTATCTTTATTTTTTTTTAGTAAGATGGGAAGCTGCTGGAGATTTTTGAGTAAAGAAACTATATGATTAAACTACATTTTGACAGATTACCCTCATTACTGTGTGGAGGTCAGAAGTATGGTGACCAGTCTGGAAACGGATCCAAATTGCAAATGGGAAAGGAGAGAGAGAAGGTGGCTTTTACCAGAGTGGTAGCCATGGAGGCAATGAGAGATGAAAAGTTTTGGGCTACATTTTTAATCAATTTGCTGATATCTAGGTATGTGAGGGAAAGAGGAATACACAGGAACATCAGAGTACTGAAGAAAGATGCTGCTATAAGATCAAGTTCACTGGAAGATTCTGTGTCTTTGAGATTAGGACACATGACGACATTTATTGGGGAGGGCTTTCAGGAGCAATGCCTGTGAGTGAGGGAAGGATGTTGGAGAGGGGAAGATGTTGCACTGTGATGCAGTTGCAACAGAGGCCTCAGCGGATCCCATGGAAAGTTCTGGAACTGAGATAACCCTTTATTGTCTCATTTGGGGCAAAGGAGCTAGACATGTATACCCTATGCCAATCCATTAAGAGCAGGGAGTCCCTTCCAAGATGTAATTGGAGGCAGGCTGTCCCCAGGGAGGTGGCTTCCTTCTGCTGAAGGCAATTCCTGGAGACAGATTCTGCTGTGAGCCATCAGCAGCCAATATTCCAGGCAGCTGGGGAGGGGTGCCTGAGGGGAGAAATGGGGAGGAACCGCGCTGTCCCTATAGGTGCCCAGTCCTGGTCTGGTGTGGGGAGGCTCAGGGGGATTTCTGGGAGGAGCTGATACATGGGCTGGTGCTAAAGGACCCCATGCAACTTTTCTTAGTCATGTGATTGTGACCATGAAAGAGAAGGTATTTGAATGAATCCCAGGCTTGGGCACCAAAACTGTTCTATTTACTCATTTGTGAAATCTTTAACTAAATTCAAATCTGATATCAGTTGCCTTTTAAACTAAAGTGTTTTAGCTTCCAAAATTATAATAAATCTCTCTGATTCACATCTAGGCATATATATGTATATAATTTATTAATTCAGAACACATATCTATTTGTTGAGGCAAAATTGATATTTCAACTAGTTCAAATTTCTGGCAACCAAGTATTCCTCATTGAACAGAAGTCTAACGTGCTGATATTTTTAATAGCTCTTAGGGGCAGGGAGGGCTTTCCAAGAGCTGACATAAATCCTGTTTGCTACAATTTTGGACATTTCCTCTAGATTTTTCTACAGAGGAGTTGGAGAATGGCTGGCATCAGGATCTGTGTAATAAGCTATTTCTGCACTTAAAGCCTACTTATGAGGATGATTCTCACCTTTCTGGGAGTAAGATATTGGATTCAGGCCCTGGAAGCTGGCAGAATATATTATAAAGAGCGTGTGCTCCTGTATGAGTGAGTGTGTATATATGTGTGCTTATGTGCTTGCATTGTTAGGTATGTGTATGGCTCTGTGTGTGTGTGTGTGTGCACATGTGAGTGTGTTTGCAGGCAAGTATGATGAGTGGAAGGGAGCATGTTGTATGAGTATTTTGCTTGTTTAGGTGTGTGTGTGAATCTGCATGTGTGGAGGTGTGTTTATAACACACGCACGTCCAGGTGGGTGATTCAGGTGTGTGTATATATTTAGGTGTGTGTATATGTGTTTGCATGTATGTATATATGAATGAGAGTGGACACGTGTGGGCATGTCAACAGTTCTCTTGGCTGCATGAGGTAATCCGATTCACGGTTCCACGGCAGGAATAGAAATGCCAAGGTCAGATTTCTTGCCTGCAGCAACTTTCCTCTAGTGATCCTGCTCCAAACATTTTCCTTAGGGGCCTCTCCAGTTCTTCCCTCTCTTCCCACCAGGGGTCGATGCCCAAAGGGGCTTCAGGCAGCTTCCTGGCCTTTGGAGCTGCCTCTCTGATGTCTGCCCCAGGAGCCTTGGCTGTGGCAGTCCTGTCATGTTGGACCCTCTGCTGTCACTGCCAAAGTGACAATTGATGATCAGGACTGGAGCTGTCCAGAAACCCAACTTCTGCAGGGCCCTTTGATCTGCCCAGCCTTGGAGTGGAGCAGGGCCTGGCACAGGCGCCTTTGATGGGGCCTGGCCAATGAGGGGGCTGCAGGCTGGCCCAGCCTGTCCCCACAGCCTTTGATGCCCGCCCCACCCTGGAAGGGTCAGGCTGCAGAAGCAAGCAGGTTGGGGTCGGAGCCAGCCAAGCTACTCCCTATACTCTGGCTTCTGTGGAAAGTCACCGTCTGGGCACTTGGCCTGGTGATGCTCGAACCTCAGGATGCAGAAGCCAATTCTTAGAAACATTGCTCTTTCAACCACCCATTTATGGATTCAGCTAGTATTTATGGAGCACTTACAGAGTCGGCAGGGCAAAGTCATTACATGTACAGTTCTTCAAGCCAGAAAGCTTCAATTAAACTTGGCTAATTATTAGTTGTCCCGACTTGGGCGAGTTAAGTGAGTTGCATGTTCCCCTCTGTATCTCCATTTTCTCCTTTCTTATGGGGTTGTTGTAAGGACCACAGTGGGTAGTGCACATAAGGTGCCTGACACCTATTAAGCCCTGACGTGTTGACTGTTATCACTGCAAGGAGGCTGCATGGTTGAGTGGTGAAGATGCATCAGCTCTGGAGCTGTGTGATCTGGGTTCAAATCCCATGGCCCCATTCCATTCTAGTTAACTTACCTCGTAGGATTATTATGGAGATTAAACTGGTACAAGGGCCCGCCTGCACAGGGCCATGAAAGTCTTTGCTACCTGTGCAATAAATCTTCCATCTTCAATATTTTTGCCCCATCCCCACCCCTGAGAGATCATGTCCAGTCCTGTAGTTTTAACTGCACTCCCTGACTTCCAGGTCCCAAATTCTATCATCCACTCCTCTGTTTAAATTCTTTTGGTGGATTCCATTATCCCGGGAATAGTCTAAACCACTTGACATGGCATTCCAGGCTCCCTCCCACCTGTCCTCTGCTTATCTCCTCAGTATCCTAACTCCTCTTCCCACCTCCCATGTGCCCACCCTCCAGACATACTGGGCTAATTACAGGCCATGGAAATGTAGGTTCTTCTGCACCTTTATGTGCTTGACACTGTTGTCCTTTTGCCTGGAATACCATCTTCTGCACTCATGGCCTGTGAAAACCTTCTGTTTCTTCAAGACTTAAATCTCAGACCCTTCCTATAAAAAGCTTTTAATCACTCACCACATAGTTCAGTTAGCCATTACTTCTTTCATGCTCCTCTCTAGACCTAGGACACGCGTTGGTTCCTATGACATGGTAGGGTACCTACTGGTCCACTCCCCTTATAGACTGTGCAGTCTTTGAGTGAGATTCTGAGCTGTTCGCTCTGGATAACCAGCTCTGAACACAGCACATGAACACATGAGCACATGAACACTTGCCCAATGGCTTAATTCAATCCCTCTGTCCTGCGTGTCTGGTCCACTGGCCTCCTGGGCATCTTCCCCTTAGAGTTGCATGGTCCTCAAGCCATGATACTCTATGCCACGCTCCCTCAAGTTGTTGTTCCTTTCTTTTAATCTTTATCTATTTATTATTTTGAGAGAGACAGAATGAGTTGGGGGGGGGGCAGAGAAAGAGAGAGTGGTGGGGGAGAGAGAGAATCCCAAGCAGGCTCTGCACTATCAGCACAGAGCCCAACGTGGGGCTCAAACTTACGAACCACGAGATCATGACCTGAGCCAAAATCAAGAGTCAGACACTTAGCCAGCTGAGACACCCAAGCACCCCAAGTTGCTCTTCGTTAATTAAGTAAATGCCACCATCCATCTGCCCAATCATCCAATATGGAATCTGGAGGGTCATCCTTGAAGCCCTTGCTCATAGTCACTATATATACATCCCCAACCATCATGAGGACTTACTGAGTTGACCCCTTAAATGTTTCTCCTGTTTGTCCCCTCCACTATCTTTGTATCTCCACTTCCATTCTGTGGATAATGCATAGGTAAATCTTACCACATTCCTCCAGAACTTAAAATTTTTTGCATAATTTCGAAGATAGCATCCAGACTCCTTGGAATCACTCAGAGGGACCTGCGTGATCTGATTCTGACCTCACTCCTCTCTCATCTGTCCTCATTTGTACCCAATCCTCTTGCCATGGGTGACCACTCATCCTTCCAGAATGTGCCAGCCTATACCTACCACTCTCTCACTGGACAGTTGTTCCCTGGATTGCTTGGAACACCTTTCCCCCACTTCTTCCCTAAAACATGCCTCCTATCCTCTGAACTCAGCACAAATGCCACTTTGTGATACCTTTCTAGACCATTCTGCTACCCCTCCCCCCCCCACCATCTCTTGCTGCCACCATGTAGAGTCAGTTGTTCCTTCCTGGGGGCTCTCAGCGCTTAAGAATGACCTGGCCATGATGGATTGTACCTAGCCATTTCTTTAAATGTATTTATAACCCTGTTTAGACTATGAGCCCTTTGAGGACAATTGTGTAAACTTAAGTTAATAATTCTCTCTGAGATTCAGGTTCTTCATCTATAAAATGAGGATAGCCATAGCCTTATCTTCTTCACAGAGTATTGTAAGGGTGAAATGACACAATGTGTAAAAAGGGTCTGGCTCATAAGAGGCATTTGGTAAAGAAGACTATCTTTATGAATCTTGCTGGTAAGAGTGATGCCTGATGGGATAGGCTTCCAGAGATGTGAGCCCAGAGATCTCGCGATCACCGCAGTGGAGTTCTGACCAGCTTTAAGTTGCTTTCAAGGAGACCTAATAAAATGGCTCCATCAGTTTCTCCACCTCTCTGCAACTGAGTAACTTTACTTTGTTATCTTGCCTCTTTATAGCTTCATTTCCTCATTTGAAATATGAAGATAAAACAGGAATGTACTTATTTCATAAGGTTGTGAGAATTTAATGATACAACGTGTGTAGATATTTGTATTAGCTATTGTTGTTATTGATGAGTAAACACCATGGAGTAGCTGGATCTATGTTTGGGAGACACTTCTTAAATGAGTAATTACGACCTTAATGGGGCTACTTCAAGATAAAGTTCTTTGAGGAGATAGAACTTGGAGATGCAAATCCAGTGACATCAATGACTGCAAATAGCTACAAGGTTAGTTACAGAATCCCAGCCCAGAATGGTGATTCCTACCCTACTTGCAGGCTTGGAAACACAAGGATCAGCTCAAACCTACAGAAGACTAGGGAGACTTTTGTAGTAATGCCAAAAATGGTGCTATGATCCCCCCCCATGATGAGCAGAAGACTCTGACGGAATTAGTGCTTTGCTCAGAAGCTCTTGCTGACTGCCAGTCTTGCCTCACCCTCACCCCACCCTGCCAGCACAGTGGTTAAGTGCTGGGCACAGGAGCCAGTCTGCCTCAGGCACATTAACAGCTTTGCCACTTACTAGCTGTACTTGGGGCAAGTTACTGAGCTTGTTTCTACCTGTCTTCTTGCCTGTAAAGTAGAGATAGTATCGGTACCAATCTCATTAGATTGTTGTGAGGATTACTTTGGATAATGCGAATAAAGATCAGGATTTGGCATATCGTAAGTGTTCAATAAATGTTAATTAGCTCTTTTGATTAGTTTCCTGCAGGCTACCCCACCTGCTTTCTCCTGGAACCAATAAAAATCCAGTTGGTTTGTATATCAAGATACCTCTCCCCTTCTTGCTAAGTGGCAAGAGCGTGTCCTGAATGGTCTGTCAATGCCAGCACATGCCAGGTCACTTCTCACAGAAGAACAAAGCCCAGACTCCCCTTTCTGACACCCAAGTGTCCCCAACACAATCTCTAGTGGCTTTCATCCCACATGCCTAACACCCCATCACATTTGGGCTCTTCCAAGTGACCCACCCAGCCCTGCCTTTCCCTCTTCCTGGGCCTTCGCTCACCCTGTTCCACCAGCCTGGCAGATCTTCCTCACCCCACTCTGCCCTTCTCAAATGCCACCTCTTCTATGAAGCCCCTTTTGATTTATCCAATGAGATGGAACCGCTCTCTCCTTTGTCTCTTCCCACTTTACTTTTAAATGTTTATCTCAACCCTACTTGCTACTCTAGCCACCCAACACTTACTGAGCTGCAAGCTGCCTCGGGGATAAGGTTTTATCTTATTCATTGCTATATCCCTGGCAGAGATCCTAGCACGTAGGTTTTAACACATGGCATTTCCCCCTTTATCATATAGCCATTAAGGAGAATTTTTGAGCTCCCAAATTTCCACACTTTGAGAAAGATCAAGTTGTAGGAGACGGAAACAACCACCTAGCTGATGGTGGGACTTAGGTGTTTGGTTTCTTCCCAAGCAGAGCAAAGATGGGGACTTAGTTTCAAGAGTTGTAAGGAGATGGTTCTGGTAAACAAGGATTGGGGAAAAAGTCAATAGAATACATTATTGAGGTTGCCTCTTTGGGCATTAGGGGCCATATTCCACCGGCAGCTTTTTTTTAATGTTTATTTCTTTTTGAAAGACGGGGGGAAGGGGAAGAGAGAGATAGAGGGAGACACAGAATCTGAAGCAGGCTTCAAGCTCCAAGCTCTCAGCACAGAGACTGACCTGGAGCTCGAACTCATGGACCATGAGATCGTGACCTGAACCGAAGTCAGACACTTAACTGACTGAGCCACCCAGGTGACCCTCCACTGGAAGCTTCTGAATAGCATCCAGAACACCTCTCAGGATGATTCATCTGAAGGACAGGTGGCTGGGGAATTTACCTTCTGGCTCACATGTACCCTCAGTTAGGGTCTGCTCCCGTGAGGTCATGAGCTCCTCTGCACTTCCAGGCTCTGCATATGTAAAAGCCAAGAGGCTTCTCATGTAGCTGGCAAGGGCCCTGGGGCAGAAAGTGAAAAGATGCACAGCACATGGTTGAGGAGGGACCTGGGTGGTTTGAGGAGAGTCTGAGTTTGCACTAAGTGTCCACTGAAGCTGGGACTCAAGTCTGAGGTGGTCTCAGAGGGTGTGATGTGGGGCACGGTCTTGGGTGGAGATTCCTGGAAACAGAGTGGAGGCGGAAATGGGAAGTATTCGGGACAACAATAACTCTAGAAGAGTAAGGGAGGTGGGATTAGGCAGAAGCAGAAGTGAATGCTAATCACTAAAGCACCAGGGGTCTTCTGGCAGTGCCAGAAGGGTCTCTGAAGCTAGGATGGCCCTTCAGAAATGTTTTGAATCAAGTCAGGGCACCTTGTCCTTGGTAGTGTCACATCAATCAGTTATTGAATGTGTGCTGCTCCAGAGAGAAGGCATAAACTGGGTTTCCCTCCAGTCGATGGCAACTCCAAGGGAGGGTCCCGGCAGAAGCCAATGGCAGGCAATGCTCTTAGCAGCTTGGGAAGGAGAACTTTGACCTTGGAGCAGGCATCCAGGTGGTGCCCCCCGCATCCACTATAAGCACCAAATGCATCTCCAGAGTCTACCCTTGGCACAGCTCAGATCAACTCAGATCAATGGGAGGTGGCTCCCATTACCTCCTCTGTCAACTGAGCCTTTAAAGTGTTTTTTAGCTTCACACTCTGAAAACGCTTAATATAGGAGGCTTGCCTAAATACACTCCAGTCACCATCGGCATTTTTAATTGACTTTTGCCATCTCCCTCCTCTCCCACCTATTCTAGATTCCCGTCTCCTGTGATAAGCATTGCAGCTACTCAGGGCTACATGTCCTTTGCAGTGATGTAGACTTTCCTCTTGAGGGCTGTGGAGCTTCAGTAGCCTTGCTCACTGGATGTGCACTTGTTCACTTGCCATTTCCCCTGGGTACAGAAAACTGAAAGACACTCTTTGAATCCTCTGGTTTCTAGCCACATTCCTCCACATTCTTCATTGCTCCCATTTTGTAGCAGCAATACTTGTCCCTCCAAAGAACTCCTTTCTTTTTTTTTAACATTTTTTTTAAGTCTACTTATTTATTTTGAGAGAGTGAGAGAGAGGGAGAGAGAGAGACAGAGAGAGAGAGAGAGAGCACAAGCAGGGGAGGGGAAGAGAGAAGGAAAGACAGAAGCCCAAGCAGGTTTTGCATCATCAGCACAGAGCCTGATGCGAGTCTTGAACTCATGAACTGTGAGATCGTGCCCTGAACTGAGATCAAGAGTCACACTTAACTGACTGAGCCACCCAGGCGCCCCAAGAACTCCTTTCTTTACTGGCTGATCCACAAGCATGAGGAGCCCGAAGTGACAAGGTACAGGTGTATCTTCAGTGGCACCCTTATTGTGCTCCCTGTTGGAAATGCTCTTTCCCTTGGAACCAGATCCTCTGACCCAGAAGAACCTAAAGTGTGGAGACAGGCAGCACAAATTCTGCAGGTTGGTCACTGGAAGTAAGAGGATTCAATTCTACTTTTGCCTCCTGGACCCTTACTTTGTGGCCCTTGGAGACCACAGCAGGCTCAATAATGGCCTGCAATGATATCAAGTCCCAATTTCTGGAACCTGTAAATGCTACCTGATAAGGAAAAAGAATATTTACAGATGTAATTAAGTTAAGGGTCTTAGCCAGCTGGGCCCTAAGTGCCATCACATGTGCTCTTATAAGAGAAAGGTAGAGGGGAAGAGATACAGACAGAAGAGAGAGGCAGAGACTGGAAGATGGGGACACAAGCCAAGGACTGCTGGAGGCCACGAGAAGTTTGGAGAGGCAAGAAATAATGTACCCTAGAGTTTCTGTAGGAAGCACAACTCTGCCAACACGTTGATTTGGGCCCATTGATATTGATATCAGACTTCGGGCCTCTAGATCTGTGAGAGAATTAAAATCTGTTATTTTAAGTCATCAACTATATTGGCAATTTGTTACAGCAGCCACAGGAAATAAATACAGGGACATGGTGCTATACGATGTTCTGGTTTATTCTTTTTTTAATGTTTATTTATTTATTTTGAGGGAAAGAGAGAGAAAGAGAGCACGTGCACGAGCAGGGGAGGGGTGGAAAGAGGAGAGTGAGAATCCTGAGCAGGTTCCACCCTTAGCATGGAGCCAGATGTGAGGCTCGATCCCACGATCGTGAGATCATGACCTGAGCCAAAATCAAGAGTTGGAAGCTTAACCAACTGAACCACCCAGGCGCCCCTGGTTTATTCTTATACCACATACTGGAAACAAATAGCTTAACCTCTCAGGGCTTCTCCCCAAAGTGGTACCTAGCTCGGTTTTGATGTACCATTCTATTGTTCCAATAGACATGCATTCTCTGATTCATCAACAATACTTGTCAGGAAATAGATCTTTATAGTAGTTTTGACGATAGCACTTCTGAGCTCAGTAGATCGTAAGTTATGAGAGTCGGTGTGAGTTTACATGAGAACCTCTTCCCCTGGGTGCAGAAGGCCCTCACTAGGCTACCGGTAGACAAAGGGCAAATGAGACATTAAGTCAGAATCGATCTCCTACTTCCTTCCCTTTCTCTGCAGAATGCTCAGATCAAGCAGATTTCTGATTTTTAGCTATAAAAACATGCCTGATGGTAGCAGCTTTAGTTATAGAAGTTTACGCTTTGCATATGTTCTATTTTCTACCCAGGTGTCATGCTGAATTTAGGAAGTATAAACATCTGAACCTCAGCAGGACCTTTTGTTTTCCCCTCTTCTTTCCTTCTTTTTCCCCCTTCAATGTGGAAGGATCATTATAGCTTAAATCTTCCTCTGCAAAGCAAAATAAGTTCATTTATTCTCGTAGCCGACAAGAGCCTGGGTCTGCCTTCCTTTCTGTAGCTCTGAGTGCATGTTCTCCTTGGCAAGGAGAGAAAGAAAGGCTATTGAGTACTTTTTTCCCCGTCTGTTTGATAAAAAAGCATGTTTGTTTTTGTTCATAGATTTAAAGCCCAAAATGGGCCAGTACTGTAAATAAAACATGCGCTCTCATTTGAAAAATTTATTACAAGGAATTTTGTTTATGATTTCATCTTCTCCAGTAATAATTAATTGGAGGTCTTCTGTGGTCCCCACAGACCAACAATCATTCAGACTGTATGAAAGGATCATCCAACACAGCCTCTCTCCTGTCTCTCATCCATAGCCAGAGGAGCAGTGTCTGGGTGTGCTACAACGTTAGCCTGCTTTGGAGAAGTTCAGTTTATGATGTGACTGGCCTGTTCCAGTGTTTGGGGCCTATTTACAAGTCTGTCTGTGACACTGAAGTCAGAGCACCTTTTCAAGGATGCCTCAGATAAGGAAACTCTTCCTTTACACTATCCCCGTAGTTTAGAACGACACCCCATTTTACTTCTCGAGTGCTCAGAATGAAATTACTCAACTGTTTGGTTTAACAAAGGAAACACACATGTATACCCCTATCCACACAATCATATAAATGATAATACCTGAAGATTGGTGAGTATATTCTATGTACTGGACACTCTGCTAAGAGCTTTTTACATGAATGATCTCAGTTTCATAAAACAACTGTTTTAGTCAGGACAGGCTAGGTTATGACATGGTAACAAACAACCCCAAGATTTCCATGGTTTACGATGACAAAGCTTATTTCTCTCTCTTGCTACATGTCCATTTATGTTTGTGGGAACCCTGTTCCACGTCACCCTCACTCTGGGTCCCAGCAGCTAAGCAGCCCATGTCTGGAACATTGGCAGAGGACAGAGAAGTTCCAGAAGATCTTACATCAGCAATTAAGTGACACTTATCACTTCTGCTCACGACTTGTTGACTAGGACTAATCTCATGACCCTTCCCACTAGGGAGTGAGGAGGTACAGTCTGAGTCTATGTCCCACAAGTCGCGATGTGGCAACTGGAAATGTTTACTGAAAATGGTAACCACACAACAACTTTGTAAGGTAGATACTCAAAGTTTTTTTTTTTTTTCCATTTTATAGATTTGCTGATTACAGATTAGGAAACTGAGGAATAGGGAGGATTTGTAACTTATTCTAGTTCTTGCATCTAATAACTGGGGGAGCCAAGATTCAGACTCAGGCAATTTGAAAGCATACTTCCCCCACCCCAACACATGCACTCATACGTGAGCATGCACATGCTTAAATACACACACACACACACACACACACACACACACACACACACACATCCCTAGGTGCTAGTAGTTAAGTGATCCAGGAGCTGTTAGGTCACAGTATCCTGAAAATGCATCCAGGAGTGGAAATACAGTGGTGAGTGTGAGCCAAAGTCCTTAGAAAGAATCGAAGGTCAAAGCAGGGAAACTATGCTTAGTCACTATGTCCAAGAGGCAGGATCAAGGCCAAGAAGGAAAAATAAAGAAACTAAAAGCCAAGGGTCAAGAGCAGGACACACTGAAATGGGAATATGGTTGGCAGCAGACAGGGGATGGTCTAGTGCTAGATGTTAACCACACAGAGGCCTTTGTATTTCTGTAGCGTGGGTGGGCTTGGCTGGGTTCAGGTCTAGGGAGGAAGCAGAGCATGACGAATACTGCCTCAAGGCTGATCCTCTCATCTAATTCCCACTCTCACTGGGGGAGTGTGTCCTCTCCAAATTGGGTGGGAAAGAACTCAAATATGGTGGATAGAATCTTCTTTGGAAGCCAGACTTGGCCATGTTACTGCTTTAGGAGTTTGTCTTAGGGATTAGCCTTTTACCTGGGACTGGTCTGATCCCTTGTCATAGGGATTTATAGCAGAGACTCGGCTCTTCCATGATTCCCTTTCTCTCTGACTTTACATCCTTGCCTGCTTGCGTCTCATTCTTGTTGCCAGCCAAGGGTTCTTTGATATGTGTTTGGCAAGGTCCTTCCTGAAAAGAATGATTGAGAGTTTAATGAAGGGACTATTGACAAAGGACCAGACAAGGTTAAGGCAACTAACAAGGATGACGAGGTGCCCTGAGTCTAGCAACTGTGGGAGGTGTTACCTAGTAGAGGGAGCAGTTTATCAGACCCAGGGAGAGCTATGGCTGTAAGAGAGACCTCCTGATAGGGGTCAGATCTTAAGTAGAAAAACATGGTAAGAAGGGAGCTGGAGAAGTAAGTGCCCCAATTTCTCCCTTCTTCTACATTCTGATCTACTGATGAACCTGAATTCAACCAAAAACCAAAGGGCAAGGGAATCTAGGTAATGAGTCTGTCAATCTCATATTCCCAGGGTACAGAGGGTAAGGACAGAGAGAGCAAAAAATATCCAGCACATATGCTGGATATGGTTTCTGGTCTTGATGCTTCTGATGAGTCTCATCCCCTCAGCTCCACGACCACCATCCCCCACTGTGGTCACTCCAAGTGACAGCAGCTGTGTGTGGTCCTTTGGCTGCTACTCTTGGGTCTGCTGTTTGTTCATCCATTAAGTCAGCCATTTGAAAAACATTTTTTGAACAAGCTGTTATGAGCCACGTCCTGTTTAAGATTCTCAGAATCCAGTAGTGAGCAGAACCGAGTGCCTGCCTTCATGGAACTTACATTCTAGCAAGGAAAGCTGATGATAAAGAAACTTACACAAGGCTATGTTACAGATATACTAGCTGTGAAAATGAGGCAGGGCAAGAGAGAAAGAGTGATGTGAACCACTCTTTTAGGTAGGGTTATCAGGAAAGTACCCTCAGAAGAAACTGTCATCACACGCCATATGCATAGAAATGCAATGGAGTGTGGTTCGTACACCATCTTTATCGTTTAGGAAATTTCAGTGCCTTTAGGAACAATGCATTACATTAAAAAATTGAAAGGACGAAGCTAACAATTCAAAAGGGGTATTTCACAAAGTAAGAGAACGAGGCACTCTTTGAGAGCTTAGAGCTCATAGGAAGAAGTCCCTGCCCCAGAGAAATCAAGGGAGGCTTTGTGAAGGAGGCAATGCATTCAAGTTCCATTACAGATAGAGACATTGACTAGGCAGGAAGGAGCAGGGAGGACATTGTGGGTGGGGGAAGGGAAGCCAGTGTGAGCAAAGTTGCAGAGGTGACAATGAGTTATTGACAATGGGGGAAGATGGATGCAAGCTAATGAGTTTTGCAGGCTGCAGGCAAGGTTTCTACATATGCTTTGAATTACCCTGCAGCCAACTGGCATCAAAATGTGTTAGGGTAGTAGCTGGCGTAGTGGCAGAGTCAGGGATAGGTTGAAATTTTCTCTCTGCCCATAATGAGCTGTGTAACTCTATGCAAGTTTCTGAGCTTCCTTGAACGTCAGTTTGCTCATCACTAAAGTGGAGAGGAAGTCCTAATTGGGATGTCCATTGCTATGCTTGGATGTGAAATATTTGGCACAGTGGCACATAGTAGGCACTAAAGGACTATTCTTCTTCTTGGCCTGAGAAATGAACAATAAAATGTTCTACTTGTCTGGACAAAAAAGCAATTAAGGTTGAGATAGGAAGCCAGCTTTTATGGTCGTGGAAAGCACAGGCTCTGGAGTCAGATTGACTGGATTCTAAACTGGGCTTCTCCATTTTCCAACGAGTGAACTGGGGTAAAATGGTAAGTAACCTCTTTGGACCTCATTTTTTAATCTCTAAAATAGGATGCTTACAGTGACTATCATGCTTTGTTGTGAGGAGTCCATAGAATGCTAAAGAGCTTAGTGTGGTCCCTGGCACAGGGCAAGTACAGCTATCGTGTGTTTATTGTGATAACTGTCATTATTGACTCAGAACAATCCGTGCAGTGCTGGAATTCCCATCTGCACTGGATGAGAGCTTCCACCCGAGGCTGGGAGATGGTGGCTGTGGTGGGGATGGCAGATGTACCGCTCTCATTGGTGAGATGTGGAAGGATCCATTTCAATGCAGGAGAGAAGAGAGTGTGTGTACAAGAGTGGGGAAAGCCTGTGTCCCAGCCAGTGCACCAGCAGCCCCACTCCTGCCTTAGCTCTTACCAAGCCCATGAATTACAGAGTTGGATACACTCTGGGAAACCACTTATTCACACGATTTTACCACCCTATTTAGAGAGGGACAGCTAAAGTCCAAAGATGGGTAAAGACAGATGATCTCTGATTCCATCCACTGCTTTCTCTTTGCTGGCATTGCAAATGCATGACAAAGTCAGGATCAAAACCAGACCCACTGAAACTCGGGGCTGTTATTTTTTCCATCAGCATCTTCCCTTTGCTCCTTCAAAAACACCATGCCCTTTCAGAAGCATCCTTCCTGAAAGCAGCCACCTTAAATGTTATACTGCCTTCCCTCGCTCTCCATTCCAGTGGAGGGGACTTGACATACCAGGAGGGGTGGGGAGGAAATGGATCAAGGAGAAAGGAGGGACTGGAGTGTCCCCCAGTGGGAACCCCATTCCAAGGTCAGGCTCCAGAAAGGGCCTTGTATACTGTCACTTTGCCAACTCATTCATTCATTCTAGAGTACTAGGAGATCTTTTCTGGTGTATTCTCATGGATTTTTAACATAGATGATAATGTCAGCTGTGAATAAAGACAGCTTTATCTTTTTCTTTTCCAAAGTCTATGCCTCTTATTTACTTTTATTGCCTTATTTCACTGGCTAGGACTTCCAACGTGTTGGACAAGGGTTATGAGAGCAGACATCCTTCCTTTGTTCCTGATCTTAGGGGGAAAATATTCAGTCTTTCACCATTAAGCATGATGGTAACTGCAGGGTTTTTTTTTTTTGTTTTTGTTTTGCTTTGTTTTGTTTCTGTAAATTCCTTTTATTAGGTTGAGAGAGTTTCCATCTATTTTCAGTTTGCTGAGAGATTGGTTTTTTTTTTTCCCCTCTGGAGTTATTTTTTTAATCATGATTGAAAAATTTTGTCAGATTGATAAAACCATATAATCTTTCTTCTTTAGAATATTAATAAGGTGCTTATGTTGATTGATTTTTGAATATCAAACTGGTCCTACACTACCAGGATAAGCTCCATTGATCATGGCTTTACTATTTAATTGAGATTTGATTTGCTAATTTTATGTTGAAGATCTGTGTGTCTATGTTCATGAGGGCTATTGGTTCCAAATTTCTCTTCTTGTAATGGCTTTGTCTGGTTTTGGTGCCAGGGTAATGTGGGCCTCATAAATGAATTGAAAGTCTTCCCTTCTGTTCTACTTTCTGGAAGACAGCATGTAGAATTGGTGCTATTTCTTCTTTAAATATTTGCTGGATTTGCCAATAAAATCATGTGTAACTGAAGATTTCTTTTTCCAACTCAAGCTTTCTAATAGTTATAATAAAACTATTTATATGATGGGTTTCATTTGTGGTGAATTTATGGTTTTCAAAGAATTGGTCCATTTCACCTAATGTGTCAAATTTATATGTGTAGGGTTGTTTTACAAATACTTACTAGCCTTGCCATGTCTGTGGGGTTTGTCATGATATCCTCCTATTCACTGCTGATATCATAAATTTGTAGGTTTTTTTTTTTATCTTCCTGCCTTTGTTAGTATTGCTAGAGGTGTATTAACTTTATTGATACTTTCAAATAGCAAGGTTTTTGTTTCACTGAAATTCTCTATTTTTTTCTGGTTTCAATTTTATTTATTTCTGCTCTTTATTTTTTGTTCTTCTGCTTGTTTGGGGTTTATTTTGCTCTTTTTCTAGCTGCTTCATGTGGAAGTTTAGCTTATTGATTTGAGATATTTCTTCCTTGCTTCTATAAGCATCTAGAGCTATAAATATTCCTCTAACCAATGCCTTAGCTGCATCTCACAAATTTTCATTTGTTGTTTTTTTATTTTTCAGTCAGCTCAAAATATTTTCTCATTTTTCTTGAGAATTCCAATTTGATCCATAGGTGATTTAGAAGTATGTGGTTTAATTTCCAAGTATTTATATTTTCTCATTTTTCTTGAGAATTCCAATTTGATCCATAGGTGATTTAGAAGTATGTGGTTTAATTTCCAAGTATTTAGAGACTTTCTTGTTATCTTTGCAGTACTGATTTCAAGTTTAATTCCATTTTAATAGAAAGGCACACTTTATATGATTCAATGCTTTCAAACTTGTGAAGGTTTGCTGTATGACCCAAGATATGGTCTATCTTGGTAATTGATTGTTGTAGATTTTGAAAATGTGGCCTCTGCTGTTGGGTGGAGTATTCTCTAAATGCCCGTTAGATCCGGGCATCCAGTGGTGCTATTTATTTAGTTCTTATACACCCCTACTGGTTTTCTCTCTGCATGTCCTGTCAATTACTGAAAGAGAAGTTTTGAAATTTCTAGCTATAATTGTGAATTTGCCTATATTTTCAGTTTGGACCATTTTTGTTTCGTATGTCTTGAGGTTCTGTTGGTAGATGTATCCACATTTAAAATCATTAAATCTTCCTGGTAAATTGACTCTTATCATAATATCCTTCTATATTGCCTATCATTTTCTTTGCACTGAAATCAACTTTATCTGATATTTTACAGCTACTGCAGCTTTTCTTTTTGATGAGTATTTGCATGGTATATCTTTTCCCATCATTTCACTTCTAACCTTCCCATACGGCTGTATATAAAGTGAGTTCTTTGTAGACAGTTTTAGTGAGTCTTTTATAAAAACAAAAAATCCATTCTGAGAATCTCTGACTTTTAATTGGTGTGTTAGGACCATTGGCGTTTAAATGTATTTATTGATATGTGTGGATTTAGGCCTCCCATATTATTATTTGTTTTCTCTTTGCTCCCTGTGATTTATTGCCTTTGTTTCTCCTTTTCTTTTTTTGGATTGTTTGAAAATTTTTAAAAAATCATTCCAAATCAGTTTAATTGTTGTGGTTTTGACTATATATTTTTTGTATATTTATATTTAGTGGTTATTAAGATATTAAAATATACATACTTGTATCCTCACAGTCTATTTGGAATCAATGTTTTCCACTACAAGTGTAACGTAGAAACCTTATCTCCACATAGGTTCCTTTCTCTGTGTATTTTATAGTTTTCTACATGTTATGTCTACATGTATTGGAAACCCCATCAAACAGTGTTATGATCTTTGCTTTCAGCCATCATATATTTAAATAATTCAAGAGAAGATCAATAGTTTATCATATTTAACTATATATTTACTATTACCATTGCTCTTCCCTTATTTGTGATATTCCAAATGTCTCTGTAGTATCATTTCCCTTTGCTTAAAGATTTTCTATGTCAGTTATTTTAAGGCAAGTCTACTGGCAACAAATTTCTTTATTTCACCTTTGTTCCTAAAGGATATTTGCATTTCTTTTTTTTTAATTTTTAAAATGTTTATTTATTTATTTATTTATTTATTTATTTATTTATTTTTGAGAGAGAGAACACAAGCAGGGTAGGGGCAGAGAGAGAGGTAAACACAGAATCTGAAGCAGGCTCCAGGCTCTGAGCTGTCAGCACAGAGCCTGACCCAGGTCTTGAACTCACCAACCACAAGATCATGACGTTAGCTGAAATCAGACACCCAACCAACTGAGGATATTTGTATTTCTAAGTTGACAGCTCCTTTCTTTCAACAATTTAGAAATGTTGTTCCACTTCCTTCTCCAATGACCCAAATGTTGACACTTTTGTTATTATATGTTATTATATTGGATCATATGGTAGTTCTATTTTTAATTTTTCGAGGAACCTCCATTCTGTTTTCCGTAGCAACTGCACCAACTTACATTCTCACTAACAGTGCACAAGCGTTCCTTTTTTTCTACATCTTTGCCAACACTTGATATCTGTTGTATTTCTTATTTTAGCCATTATGACAGGTATAAGATTCTATCTCATTGTGGTTTTGATTTGCATTTCCCTGATGATGAGTGATGGTGAGCATCTCATTTACTCTTGAGAACCCATTTAACCTCGTGGAGGAGGGCTGGCATATCAGCAGGTAGAATTTAAGTCCTAGGTTAGCCTGAACTGGATTTTTGGTTGTTGTTGCCTTTTTCTGTCGGTATTGTTAGAAAAACAAGGGGTCTCAGTCTTTCTACTGCCCCTTCTCATCTCAGTCTGAATCATAACCAGAGCCTGAAGGCTTCTAATGTTTTTCAGGGACCAGATTTGTCATCAGATCCAAGAGGCAAACACTGCTTCGCAGACTTACAGTGGGAACTATACTGTGCACTTGCACATGAGATGGCCCTCCACCTGTCTTGGCAACCACAAGACAGACCCTTTATATACAACCCTGGGGAGTCCTCCCTTCAGGACATCTTTCCATTGAAATACAGAGATGATGACTTCAGCCACTGTGGTGAAGTCTCAATGGAGGCCATTCAGGTAACAAAACTAAAAAATGTGTGAATGACTCAGAGGTTTTCTAAGGTGAGGAACAGAAGGAGGGATAGAAGAAGGAGAAGAAAGAGATGCATGTGTGGTCCCTGTCTTGACTAATAAGTTGGCAGTGACGTAGAGAAGTAACTCGATGCGGGCTGAATTTTGTTCCTCTAGTTCCTGAGTCCTGAAAACTGAACTATAGACTTAAAGAGTGTTAAAACAGGAGGGTTACTGCCCCAGATATGGTCTGGGGAGAACCTGCCAATCAGACCAGTGTCTGCCTTCCACCACAGGACAGGAGAAAGGCCACACAGCGCCCAGCTTCTGCCCCTCTGAAGAACACCTGGATGGCTACGCCCACACTCAGGACTGGAGGGACTGTCTGGCCCCTCATCAGACTAGCTGAAAGCCAAGATGGGAATCAGCACAAGTGGGATACCTGGCCTCAAATCCCAGCTTGGCCCCCACTTACTCATCTCTAAATGAGTACTAATATGGGGGCACCTGGGTGGCTCCGTCGGTTAAGCATCCAACTCTTGCTTTTGGCTCAGGTCATGATCTCACATTTCATGAGTTCGAGCCCCATGTCAGCCCTTTGTGCTGGCAGTAGGGAGCCTGCTTGGGATTCTCTCTCTCCCTCTCTTTCTGCCTCTTCCCTGCTTGCTTTCCCTCTCTCTCAAAATAAATAAACAAACACTGAAAAAAATTTAAAAAAAAAAGAAGGGTAAGAAACAACCTTATTCTATTACTAATCACACATGGTACTCCTCCTTGTCAAGCCTGTCATAACCTCCGAATATTCAACACAGTTACCAGAGAAGAAATGTGTCATCCTTGATCCAAACCAATATTCCAGCAAGAGAGAGGCAAAACTGGGACTAGAATCTAAATCTTCTGCTCTCCCGTCCACTGCTATTTCACTGGTAGCACCTCGTCTTTCTGCTCCAAAACTCAGAAATAGAAATGGTAACCCTACATGTTAGCAGGACTTTATGTCTCCTAAAGGAATTGAGAAACTTCCAGCTGTTTTTCTCAAAGACCTGTAGGGAAGACAAGAACCCCTAACCCAAATGGTAAAAGAAAAACACTGTGCTAGTTTTTGGTCTCAGGAGGGCTTTCTGGATCATCGAAGAGGATATACACCCTGCTGAGAGATGAATCTTACATGCTGTAGTAACCCTTATGTGACTTTCACGGGCCGGGACATTAGCCTGACTTAATTTTTTGTTTAATTTTTACAATATTTTTGAGAGAGAAAGAAAGAGAAAGAGAGAGGGAGAGAGAGAGAACCAGCGGGGGAGGGGCAGAGAGAGAGGGAGACACAGAATCCAAAGCAGGCTCCAGGCTCCACGCTGTCAGCACAGAGCCCAATGTGGGACTCGAACTCCCGAACTCCTGAACCGTGCGATCGTGACCTGAGCCGAAGTCAGATGCCAAACGACTGCGCCACCCCAGTGCCCCAGCCTGAGTTAAGTTTTAATATGTCAGTGAATGCTTTGAAATATAAGGCGGGTGAGTGCCCACGAGCGTGTGCAGCCCTGTGTGCATGTTGTGCTCATGACTCCTGACAGCGTGCTATGCGCAGGGACCACGTCAACATGCATGTTTTACATGCTGACCCATGTGCATGCTTCCAGGAGTGTCTGAGGGCGCATGGGTTGGCGTGTAATGCATGTATGTGTGTGAACGTATGTGGAGGTGACCTATCGTGTCTGTCTCAAAAGCTGCAGGTGTTGCAAGTAGTGCTATGGCAGGTGCCACCTCTTTGCTTCTTGGCTGACTCCCCAGCCCTCATTAACACCCACGATTGCTCCACAGCCTTCCCATCACTAAGCTGTCCCAGCATCTGGATGCCTGCCAGTTAGAAGCAGGGACTCCTGACATTATCCAGGGGATGCACCATTCTGTCCCGTCAACCCTGGCTTCACCCCAGGACCAAGGATACTCCCGAGAGCCAGCAAGGAGGAATTCACAAAGTTCAGTTACTCCCACCTGAAATGTCTCTCCTGCCAGCCCCAGTCTCCTGTGCCTGCTACCTCAGCCCTCCACTGAGCCCGTACTAAGGCCAGGCTGGGCCACGGACTTCAACCCAGAGTGTGCCAGACATGGGCCCTCTGGCAGACAGAGATGTGACCCCGCTGAAAGGCATTCTTTGCTTTGGGGAGCAGCAAAGAAGGAATTTCATCGTCCAGGAGGAACTTTCCTCCTACTATAATTCCCAGTGCCTAACACATAATTAGTTCTCAATATATGTTGAGTAAATGAGTGACTGACTTACTGACCGAGTGTGGATAATGCATGCTGAGGTAAAAGACTAGGCGCTGTTTGGGGACAGGGTTGTGTACTCTTTGGTCCGCATGTTCTACTTGAGGCTGGTATAGTTGGAGTTAAAATTATGAATGGGCTGTCCCGTTGAGGTTAGCATTTATTGAGCACCTACTGTGTGTCAAGCACTAGGCCAGACCCTCAGGAAGAATGTCACAATGTTCTGGAGTGACAGCTGTATTTGTTTGCTAGGGCTGCCATAGCAAAGTACCTCAGACTGGGTGGCCTACACAACCTGTCAGCAGGTTCCCTTCTGAGGGCCACGAGGGAACGATCTCTGCTGGGCCTCGTTCCTTGGTTGGTAGATGGCCATCTTCTTGTTGTGTCTTCCCATCATCTTCTCTCTGTATGTGTCTGGGTCTAAATTTCCTCTCGTTGGGAAGTCACCAGTCATACTGGATAAGGACTCATCCTAAGGACCTCATTTTAATTTAATTACTTCCTTAAAGACCCTGTCTCCAAATCCAGTTATATTTTGAAATGCTGGAGATTAGGACCTCATGATATAAATTTTGGAGGGTACACAGTTTAGCCCACAATACACATAGATGCAGGTCGTTGAAGTGTCACGTTGTCCATGAAGACTGCTTTGGCTTTCTTCCAGAGAATTTGGTACTCCCATAATAACCGCTGTGCGAATTTTGTCATGGTTGTTATGTGTTTAAGCCGCTATCTTCCTTCTAGTCTGAGGACTCGTGAGCTGGGCTTCAAGAGTTCATACTCTGTGCCTAGTATCTGGCATAACACGTGGTGCCAAGGAGTGCAGTAAATCCTTGTTATATGGAAGGACGGATGGAACTGATGAAAATGGAACGGAAGGAAATCACTAGAAAACGCTTGTGGCGGATCCCATGGTCCTGGTAATAAGTCTAAGGGAGCAGAGAGGTGTTGGACAGGCCTCTCAGAGGGGAAGCCCTGCTCCAGGCTCTGTCCACTGGCAGTTAATCTTGCTTTGCAAAGAGGGCAACAGGAAGAAAGTGTGCCCAAACCAGGAATCTCTCCACCAGGGGAGATTGCATCGTTCCTGGCTTTTCGAGGTGATAGGGCCCATGACTCCTGAGGTCACACTGGAAGAACAAAGAGACTCTGCACCAGGTCTTGTCCTGTTTCAGTCCTAGCCCATATCCCACTTACCCACCCCTGCCTTGGTTGCCACATTCCTTTCCTGGAATCAGTATGAGGGCATTCAGGCAGGAGTTTTCAAATAAAAAACCCAGAATGGAGGTTGAAAATAGTGAGGGAGGCTCTTCCTCCGAGGACTGAAGCCCTGAATGTACTAGGGTCTTCATCGGGTGGTAGCCCCTGTTTCCATACTGCTGGTCTAGAACACTTCACTGGTACAGCCAGGCTGCCTCCTGCCCCCACCACCCAGCCCCCTGTGTTTCTGGGGTCGCTGTCTTCACCTGTCCCCTCCTCCAAGAAGGCCTGAGTCTAGGGCAGGAAAAGTCATCTTCCCGCCTTTGCCCCCCATCCTGGACCTATTTCCCTTGACTCTCCCCAGCCTTACTACCAGAAGTATAGCCCTCTTTGTGCCTGTTGCCCTACCTCTGTCTGGGATTCCCAGAAAGGCCAGGCTTGGTACACAGTGCCCTTCCATGTCCCCTGCCCTACCCTTCTGAAGCCTCACTTTCATCCCTCCCTCCTTCTCCTGGGTGGTGGGCACGCTCCTCTCTGTGCTACCTGGCCCAGAATGGAATTGGAGCTTCCTCTTTCTGGATTCGAGGTCTCATTTGATTGCTTACGCCCTGCAAAGGTCCCGTTCCTGCTCTTCCTGTTCTGGCTTCCCCTTGACCGGGGACTCTCTGGGCCTGCTGGAGCCTGGGCTCAGGAGAAGGAGAGGACTGGCCTTAGTGGAGTGTGACTTCTGATGGCCCTTAAGTGTAGGCAGCAGGCGCACCCTGGCGCCTCTCTCAGCCCTGCTGGGGGGGGGGGGGGGGGGGGGGGCCTCACTCTAGTAAACAGAACTGTGGCCCAGACAAAAGCCATTAGACATCACGACGACATCCGTGCCATGCCATGTTCCTGGCACCAAGGGCCCGGCTAAATACCTTTGCAAAGCTCTCATTGTGTTGCATCCTGCCCGCCCTCCCGGCCTTCCCCGCACTATCAAATCTTCCTGCGGCCCTTTGTTGTCAAACCAAATATAGCGCTACATTGTCTGGCCTTCCACCCATTCTGGCTGGATAAAGGGGCTCGGTCCCCAGACTGGGGGCGCGCGGCTCCGGCAGCCTCCTCAATGCTATCTCACCACCCCAGCCCACGCCGGGGACCCGCAGCCGCCCCGCCCGCCCGCTCCGCTCCGGGGCCGGCCGCCGCGCCGCTGATACGCTGGGTATTCTTCTCCGGAGGTTCCCACGAGCATGTCACTAACCGTTTCCTGGGCCTTATCACCGGGAGGAAAAAAAGGAGCGCCTTTGAAGAGTGGAAACAAAACATCAGGCCCCATTGTTGTGTGACTTCCCCGGGCACAATCTAGGCTCTCCATCGCTCCGCACGCAGAGACTACAAACGCGGCCTAACACAGATACTCCAATCGGCAATTTGACCAGGACAGTTATTGTTCTGTATCTGCCATCTCTGCTCTGCGTTGTTTGTGGCTTTTAAATCAGCCTTTTCATTCCTCTCTCTTGGCTCGGAGCAAGTCAAAAGCCGCTGCCGGTGGTCGGCACTGTTAGAAGCAAGGGCCCAATCTGCACCCTCACGGGCGCCTTGCCGGTGGCCGCCCTCCTCGGCCTTGCCCTCCTGGCTTCTCTCTGCCCTCGCTCTCATTCCTCTCCTCTGCCTCCGCCTCCTTCCTTTCCCTCCCATTTTCTTTCCCCCCTTCCTCTTTCTTCCAGTCCACGCCAGCCTCTGCCTCTCCCATTCACAAGTCAGCTCAGCCCTGTACCTAAGTGATGAGCGGGAAGCCTGTGCTTCTGATCGACTTCTTGGGAATGAATGAAGGGGAGTTGGGACTTGATTAGGATCCATTGCTCCTGTAGAGCCTGCATGATTCTAGAGTACTAAATCTTAGGGAACTCCCAAGACGAGTCCATCCCCTTGCTCTTACATGGGAAGAAGCACCAGAGGCTCTGAGACTAGAATGACCTGCCCGATACCACACGGTGAGTTGGTGACCGCCAGGACCGGAAGCCAGGTCTACCCAGCTTCTGGACCCTGGGCCGCAAATGCGGTGTCCTTCCTGGCTGCGACTCAAGATTCCCTCTGAGAAGCCCAGGGACATGTCCCTGTGTTAGGTGGCTGACTGAGATGCGGGCGGGCCTAAAACTCATCTTCCATTTTAGAGAAACCCAGGAAACATTTCCTAGCCTAGCACAAGGCGGCTAAGCACAGACCATGCGTACTGAAAACCCTAGCCAGAATATTGGCTTTGCTATTTATTAGCTGTGTGACCGTGGGCAAGTCACTACACCTCTCTGTCTGATTCCTCATTTTAAATGGGCGCAAAAGCAGAACCTACCTCCTAGTCTTTTTGTGGAGATTTATAGAGAGTCCCAGATGCATAAGAAACATTGTGTAAATATTAGCTATTTATGATTACTGAGAAGAAGCCCGTACTAACCTCCACTTTTACATCAATCACTGGCTCATTTTGCTATCTTGTAAATGTGGACATCTCAGAACTTGTCTTATAGTAGGGTGCTTGCACATGTACACTTTAGTTGGTCCCTCCCTCCACCCCACCCCGCCTTCCAGTCAGTAAACACCTTTCCCTACCCAGCAGCAGGTACTGAGAACATACTAGGTTGCCAGACACCGTGGGTAGCTTGCCCCACGGAGCTTCTGAGGCAAACGAAGGGATTAAGAACATAAACACACAAATATCCAACTACAAACTATAAAGTGAAGGAGGAATACACGGTGTGATGAAAAGTTGTACTGGTGGACCAAATCTAGATTGGGAGTTTAGGGAAAGCATCTCAGAGACAGAGACCTTCCGGTTGAGTTTTAAAAGAATGATGAAAGGTGGCCGGGCCAGGAGCAAGTGAACACTCCTGGCAGAAGCATGATGGGGCCCCTCTGAGGACCTGATCAGAGACTGAAAGTCCGGCATGCCTGGCACAGACAGCTGGACGGAAGGGCATGGAGTCAGCAGAGGGTACACAGGTCACTCAAGTTCGCGTGTGAATTTGGAATTTTACCCCCTAAGGCATTACAAAACCTCCAGTAGGTTCTAGTAGTTCATTTGGCTGCTGGACAGAGAATGGATAGAGCAGGGCAATTAAGTGCAGAGCAAAGAGGCTATTTATCTATTCCAGGTGGGAGAAGAGAGGAGCTTGGACCAGCATGGTGGATGTGGAAATGCAGACAGGAACTCACGGGGTATTTGGAATAGAATCTGTAGAACTCGGTGATGGTTGGACTACAGGGTAAGAAGGGAGAACAATGACTGAAAGAAGCGTCTGACCTGAGCATCCAGGCTTCGTACTGAGAAGGGGAGCCTGGAGGAAGCTCTGGACGTCAAGAGCTCTAGTTGTGTCTGGGATGCCCAGCAGATAGCAGGGTACTTGGATCTGGAGTTTAGAGTAGCAGTCCAAGCTAGAGATGCACATGTGGGCATTCACAGCACTGTATGGTGGTGAATGCATGCATGAATGAGTAAAGTGTTACTAAGATTGGAACTCAGATTTGTCTAACTGAACAGTTAATATTTTATATACTATTCAGTCACCCTCCAATGAACTAAATTCAGTAAAAGGGTGACTCTTCCAGTATCCAGAGACTAAGTCCAAGGCAAAAGGTGGTACCTCCCAGATCAAGACAACAGCCTGGATTCTCAGAAGTCTTGAGAACAGGCAGAACCCAAGAGTCTCCAGAGTCAGGGACTCTGGCATAAGATCTGGAGGTACATAGGAAGAAGAAGAATCTTGGGGAGTGTAGGATCCCATAACATCCCCACACTGCACTAGACCAAAACTCTCCAGAGTAGACTTTCATAAGTATGTGCAGTACTCAGTATATTAGTAAGGCTGGGCTAAACTAGATGGCAAGAACAAACAACGCCTCCATCTCAATGACATAACTCCACCAAGTGCCATAGGGGTCAGGCACCATTGGAGACAGTTTTCCAAGAGCACTTCCTGGATCAGGACTATCTGCCCCCTCCCAACAGTGATATCCTGATGGTCTTGAAAGTGTGGAGAATTCACAGCTGCCCCTGACAACTTTGAACTGGAAGCCACGAAAATGTCTGCCACTCCCAGCCTAAGGACCTGGCGTGTGGCCCCAGCCCAGCTGCAGAGGAGACCCGGTGATGGAGAGGAGTCTGTGGAGGCTTCATGAAGAGTGACTGTCCCTGCCTCGTGAGCAGGTGCACATGGTCTTTCCTTCTTCCAACGGGAGAAGTGATGAGACAGGATTGGAAGATCCAAGTGGGAGACGATTGGAGAGGGTCAAGGCTGGGGATGATGGCATTCAATCAACCTTTGAGAGCTAGGATCAGAAATCTGTGACCGGAACCATGTCTGTTTCTAGTCACGGGGATTCCATTTTCTCCCATTCTCTACGTGTGCTACTCATTGGAAAATGCTGCTCCTTCTGTGACCTGGAGGAGGGGTTAAAGTGATTTACTCTGTCATACCATGAGGTCTGTGCCCTCTCGTGCCTGCTACCACCCAGGATCCATGTGGAGGAGAGAGCTGGGAGGGTGGGACAAGACTGCCCTGACTGAGCCGAATCCTGAGAGGCCACATTCAGGGAACTCCCCACAGGCCCAAACCTTCCTAAGCCAGGATCATGGTCTCTGCCAGTGAGTTTCTGTATCCTTCCAGCATAGTGATCTTATCGAGGCAGATTAAAAATGAGAATGGGCCCATAAAACATGCATTATGGTCTCTCAAAGCCTCATAAAGCCAGATGAATGCCTTGCTCCAAAGGTCCTTACACGGAGTTTACACCTCTCTCCCTCTCCATAATGGAATTGTCAACAACAGATTATTGAAGTTAAAAAAAAAAAAATAGTTAACTTGTAAAGTTCAACCCATTTTGAATCATTTGGCCTCATGGATTCCCTGGAGTAAAGTGGATCATGCCAAAAGATACCTGTTTTTCCTTGGCCCTAAAATAGCTCCTCCACATTTTCCATGAGGCTTGGAGCAAAGGCATAGAAAGAAATCTTAGGGACAGCTCTTCCTTTCTGGGCGGTTCCATCTCCTCATCCCACCTTCCCACTGGTACCTAAGTCTGCAGCCCCAAAACAAAGTGTTTCAATTCAGGCAGATACCAGGCTTCTTATGTGTCTATTCCCAGGATTTCGGATCCTCTCCTGAGAAACAGCCTTGACAGGAAGAAGAGAGAGCTGCTAGACATTGGGCAGATTTTCTGTTCCTCTCTCTCTGACCACCCCCGGCCAAGGGTAAGTTACCCACACATTGCAGCCTTGCCTTTCTGTTCTCAGGCAGGAAGGATTGAAGGTGCTGGAGTGGAGCAACGAACCCGGCTCGTGGCATGCTCTGACTCTGGTCAAGCTGCCACCTCGTGCAAGTGACTCTGTTCCCAGATCCCCTGCACCCAAGTCCTTGTCTTGCTACTATGTCCTCTGAGAGTGGAGATTATCGCGGGGATGGGAATCCTGACTGGGCTGAATCCAAGCCAGCCACGGGGACTTCCTTCCTATCCAACCTCCCCCGGAAACTCAATTTCTTCCTCCTGTTTAAATAAATCCTTCCCTCGACTCCTTTCTCCTGGGTCCCAACCTGACCCACCCCTCAGCCTCCAGAGCTCTGAGGCCACACTGTGGTGGGAATAGTGAGAGGATGAAGCCATGGTCTGGGAGGGGTTTGGGTCCAGGTTTATTGCTTTCCTTTGGACTGGGTGTGATAGTTCAGCCAACATAGATATCAGCCCAAATTTTCCCAACAGGCTAGACTAAAAAGGCACGTTCTTTTGAATGAAGTATTTGGGCCTTCTTTACTACATCTCTGATGGCCTGACTCTAGAGATGGGCTGGCATCTTTTCTCACTAGAGCCTCTGTTCTCTCCTGGACTTAAAGCTCAGACCACATCTGTGCAGAAGATCCTTCATACCCAGCCATACGACCTCAACCACAATCTCCAGATTGGTCCTCAGTCCTATAACACTTCATGCTGACCATTGATTCAACCCCAATTACTCTGTATTATAATTGTTTCTTTGCATGTCTGCACCCTGACTAAACTATGGGAATGTGGCAGGCAAGGGCCAACCAGCTTTGACTTACTGTTGTATCTCCAGAGCCTTACACAATGCCTGGCACATAGTACATGTTCAATAAATGTTTGCAGAATGAGTAAACATATTTAATTGTGTCTTCTTAGTCCGATTCTAAGCAGGCAAGAACTTTTGCAGTGTGTTGAGACTGTTTGCCCGTAAACTGTGTAGGGAAGCTCACTGATTCCGTGACCTCCTGGGATGGGCTCTAAAACACAAGTGAGACAGAATAAATGTCTGGCTGTTCTGTTTTGACTGGTGACAAGAGTTGCAAGCTGATTAATACATTTAAAGTGGTGATCAATTTGTCTTATTCACATCCTCTTATCTTGATTGTAATGAGTAGATCTTTTAACATAATGAAAACTGCATATTTCACTCAAATTCACAGTTTTGCATTCCAGAGGAGATGAAATGCTGTTTTTATTTCACGTTAAAATGAGGTGTGAGCTCTTGTCTTGGGAGGCCAGGGAAGGTGACAGGCAGCGTCTCTCCTTGAATGCCAGAGGTGTGGCATCTCCTAAGACCTTGGGTTTGACTATAAAGATTGTTTCCCAAACTGTGGGATGGGACTGCACCTCTTCGGTCACCTTGTCCATCTTTTCCCCATCAAATGAGTGACCTATAAATCAGCTCTGACTGGAGGCGATCTAGTTTTGGCTTGAATACTCTCTAGTAATGGAAAACTCGCCACTGTCCATTATATTTTTCAAAGCCTCCAAGCATAAGATTAATTCTTATTTTGGTCCAAAATAGACCTCCCTATCATTTTAGAAAAATGATATTTTTTCTATTTCTGTGGTTTTTCCTTTTTCCCTTGATCCCTCTCTCCTTTTCTCCTTTTCTTCCTTTTCTAACTTCTTATCAGTTCTCCCTAAAAATGTCTAATATCATAATAACCTCTTAAAATTGCACAAAGGCTTGGAGCTTTCATTGTGCTCTTCAAACAGCCTTGCAGAGTTGGATAAGTGAGTAGTTTCCTTTTGATTCTTTGCCAGTGCTGTTTCTCCTGGAATGGCCTATCCTCCAAGACAAGGGTGGCCTGTCTGACCCACACCCCTTTCTGCCTCTTTCACTGCCATATCTCCAGCACCCAAAAAGTGCCTGGTACACATTGGGTTCTAGTCAACAGTTCTTGAATGAATGAATGCATGCGTGAATGACTAAATGGTGCCTGGAAGTGTGACCTTCTGTGTGATCCTGTGCCCCTGTCCATGCTCGGTTGTATGACAGGCACCTCTCCACTAAGCAGTGAGGACCACACAGGTGCCAAGTGGAAATGGGGACAAAAAGGGACATTCACATGCTCTTCTATGGCTGCACTCATGTTGGGGATGCTCAGGAGCTGTGAGAAGGCTGGGCTTTTGCTGTGGAGACCAATCAAGGGACAAGAACATTAGGTGCACAGACAAGAGCAGAGGTGAGAAGCAGAGAGTGAGTTGAGAGCTTACCCAGCCTGGCTCCCAGCGATGCCTGTGGCTCAGCCATATCCTCATGCAGGGTGATGACCCATCGGGAGATGACCCATGTCCTTATCCAAATCCCTCTTTATTGCTGAAGCCAGCTCAAAATAATTTCCTTTACTTGCAACCAAGCATATCCATCTAAATAAAGGTAGACATAAAGATGTCTGTTTCTTGGTCTCGAAAGGGAGGCTGGGGAGGGTAGGAAATTCTCCCGAGGCCATGCGGAAAGGAATGACGGAGTCGGGACTGAGTGTTCACCCAGTGTCCCGTGATTGAGCTGTTCTGTGCAGTCACTGAAGCTCGTCCCTGTCCCCTGCTGGAGCTCATCCCCAGCACTGCCTCTCGCTTTTAACAAAAGAAAGAGTCACTCCTGGAGCAGCCAGATGTAACTGAGCAGTGGGAACCCAAACCAAGAGGAATTCACTCTCCATAAATTATGCTTTAATAGATGTCAATTATTAATTCCTAAATAAATATTTGTTAATATTCAAAAGAGTTTGCCTACTAAGAAAAACTCAGGCTACACAGAATAATTAGTGCTTCTCACTGTGCAATGGTTGTGGCCCATAATGATTTTTTTTTCCCTTTCTTCATCTTTATTTTTCCTGAAGTGTGAATGCCTGGCTGTGTCAGGTTTCCTGGGGAGGGTTCGGCTGGCCATGTGTTCTTGGGAGAACGCAAAGGGCTAATGCTTCCAGGGAAGCTTGCATACAGGCCAGTGGATCTTTCTCTGTAGAACGGGATTCTGTGAAAAACTGGAGTTGCCCCATGTCTAAGGAGAGGAATTGGAGATCCAGCCAAAACTGGGAAAATTTAACAATGAGTTTGCCAATAGCCTCATAACATATGACCAGTTTTGAGCACCATGCTACAGCTGGGTTAGCAGGCAAGTGTGGGGGTGGATAAGGAACAGAATAGATGAGTCTCCAGGATTCAAGGTGTGTGCAGACTAGTCGGGCAGAGCTTCATGGTAAATTCTTAGCACAAGGGAGAGGGATAGCAGTCCACAAGAATGGGGTCAAAAAAACGCCAGGGGAGCTTGGAGAAGCCAGAAATGTATCCTATTGAGGGCAAGGGAAGGAATCGATTTATGAAGGAAGGAGAACTTGAGACAGTCCACCCAAAATGGATAGGCTTTTGATGGGCAAAGACTGGCTTAGCATTTGAGTTTGAAAGGGCATTCAGGCACTTTCTCTCCTATTTAAGATACATTTACTGTATTTGGAGCAACTGATAGGTTCCAAGTCCTGGTCTAGGTACTAGAAATATAAAGAAACATCAAACTACATCTGTGACACATATAATGACAACTCACGATATCAGATGTAATATAAAAATAGTTGCAATACAGGAAATTATGAATCCAAGAGAATGACTACCTATACTAAGGGGGAGAGAGAAGGCTTCAAGAGGTGGGAACTCTTGATCTAGATCCCCAAGGATACATTCACTCAATTCTTCATTTACAGAAAATATTTACTAAATGCTACACATGTCAGGCACTCACTGCATGTTAAGATAGTGCAGTGAATGAAACAAACTAAGCCTTTTTATATCCTAAGAGTTCAACAAATTAAAGAGGAAGGGCATGCCTACCAGATGCTCAAGGAAGGGGATTGTCAGGAGGTGAGACTGGAGAAGTCAAAGCCACATTTGGAAGGACCTTGCAAGCTAGGCTAAACACAGAACTGTCTCTGGAGGCGATCAATGCAAAACCAAGGAAGGTTGTTAAAGCAGAATTTGAAGAAGGTGACCTTGAAGGCTCTGTGGAAGCAGACTGGAGGAAGATGAAGCTGGAGGCAAAGAGGCTCCTCAGGAGGTAATTGCAATAGCCCAAGATACCCCCGATGAGGGCTTGAAGCCAGCACGGGTGGTAGGGTTGGAGAAAGGATGCGTTTGAATTGGAAGAGCAGTTCTGTGTATATGTAAGTGCATGTGCCCAAGCTCTTTGAGAATCTAATCAAGGCTTCTTGCCCCAGAAAAATTCTCATACTCACCTACATGTATTATTTTGCAAACAACTTCAAGGGGCATGAATTCCAGATTAAGAAGTGCTGAGTTATGGAAACAGTGAGGGTGCATGGGGGCCAGGAGGGGAACACATAAAATAGGAGGTTGCCACAATGATTTGGGTGTGGAACTGTCAGGACCTGCCCTCTTGAGCCCTTCCTCTGACTGCCTAGTACCCCATGCCTTTGGTGGGCCTGGGCCCACAGGACCCCGCAGCTACCCTGCAGATGTTCGTGTCCCTTATTTCCATCTGCCATTCAGACATCCACCTGAGCCACGAGCCAAGGGGGAAAGTTCCTTCCTGCCTTTTCTATTCTGAGGGAGAGTTTAAGGATTTCCCCAGTGACACTAACACCTCAGGGTCCAGACCCAAGAACACCTCCTCACAGATGCCAGAGGGCTGGACTGGGAAGGCTGGAAGACATCAACAAACCTCATTCCCTCACTGCACAGTGGGGAAAGTTAAGGAGCAGAGAGGGGGAGGAGTTTTTCCAAGGCCACCTGGAACAGGTGGCCAAGCTGGAACTAGAACCCCCGCCTGCTAATATCTCTCATCCTCTGCCCTTCATAGGAGGCACTGGCCCCCTTCTTCGTGCTTCGGGAGTGCAGCACCTGTCTTGCTAATGGCACCGATCATGCCCGGTCCCTGTACCAAAATCACTGGACACAAGCTCTGTGAGTATGTCCACACCCAATGCAGGGACTCCAGGAGGTCAGGATATAGACCTGAGGGAGGAGGCACTTTGGTTGTCCCTGAACACTCACTAGTTTGTTCTGATGTCTCACCGTCCCACACCAGGGAAACAGCAGCCCTTATGGTTAACCCACAGAGCCCTGAGATTCCCCAGCAGTAGAATAATGGTAACGATACCCAATTCCCAAGGGTGTCCTGTGTATTGAAGGGAAAGAGTATGTAAATGGACTCCCACTGCGTACACTCAGGAAGTGCTCCTTCCTGCCTTTCTTCTTGGCACTTCTTCCCACACTCAAACTGAACGGGGCTGTGGGAAGAGCTGGGGATGCGGAAGGCTGAGTTTCTGGTCAGAGAAGAAGGCAGAAGCTGAGTTTTGCCTTTGTTGTGGCCTAGAGCTACATAATTTTTCTGTATATTGTATTTCCTCATAAACTGGCACAGATACCTTTGACTCAGAACCAATGTCAAAAAAGGGCAATAAGCAGGAGAAGACGGTGCTGGGATGCCCTTGGCATAAACCATATCTCTGCTGGCTTGGGTGGGTGATCTCCAGGTGCTTGACCCTGGCCCCTTCTGAGGGATCTTTCAGGTTCGTGGGTGGCCATGCATGCTGGTGGGAAGGAACAAGAATAGGGGCCAGTGGGAAAAGGTAGGGGCCAGAGAGGCAGGATCTGGACCCAAATCAAAGGGAGTTAGTTGTACCTTCCTGTTGTCCCGGGTGATCCCGATTCCTTAGATTCTGGAGCATGGACAGGAATGAGGGCTTGGAGAGACAGTCCTGGGGGCAGATTCTGGCTCATCCCTTAATAGCTGTGTGAATTTGGGAGGGTTATTTAGAGTCCTTAAGCATCCGTTTCCCCAGTGTCTCCATCCATTGGATAGGGATAATAATAGGAGCCACCTCAGTGCTGAGTCGTAGATTGAGTGAGATAAAGCATGGGAAGCAGCTGGCACAGAGCCCGTATTACCTAATGGTCAAAAAATCTACCAAGACACAAACAAGAGCAAGAGGGCAGTGCTGGCCCTCCTGGAACCAGCTGCTGTTGTCTCTGCCCCAACAGCTGCCTGAGTCCTTCTGCGGCCCTCTTTTTTTTTTCTTTTTCTTTTTCTTTTTCCTTTTTCTTTTTCTTTTCTTTTTTCTTTCTTGCTAAACTTTTTAAGGAAGGAAAACACACATACAGAAAAATATGCAACTCATAAGTTGTAACTGGATGAATTTTCTCAAAATGTACACTCACCCATGAAACTGGTCCCCAGATCAAGAAAGAGCCCCTCGTGTGCCTTTTGAGTCAATACGTAGTCCCCTTTGACTAGGGTAACTCCTTTCTGACTTCTCACACTGTGGATGAATAAGGTTTGTGCTTGAATTTTATAAAAATGGAATCATACAATACATACCTTTTTGTGTTTGGCTTCTTTCAATCAGCAATGTGTTGGGTATAGTTGTATTTTCCTTGCATGCCCTTTTCTATTATATGAACAAACCAGAGCTTACTTGTCCATTCTATGGTCAGTGGGCTTTTTCACAGTGTCCAGTATCTGATTATTATGAGCAGACCATCCTTATACATGACCTTTGATGAGCAAGTGTATGCATTTCTGTTACACATTAGGTTGAATCAAATCAAGTTGCCATTTTTGTAGGTCAAAAACAATAAAAAGTTGGCAACTTCATGTGGTTCAATCTGCTACTTTTGAGTAGAAATGTTGGGTCATAAGACGTTATGTTCAACTTTAGTAGATACTGCCAAACAGTTTTCTAAAGTGGTTGTGCCACAGCTTATATTCCCACCACTACTGTGTAAGTTTCCAATTTCCACAGCCTTTTAAACAAAGGCTACCCAGATCCTTCGGCTGAGTCTTAGCTACTGACATCTTCTGTTCCTGTGGGCCCTTTCATATCATCAATTTACAGTATGCTATGTGTTTACTTTCCCCTTGGGAAGGTCTTTCTGACAGTTCTAACCCTAACTGAGCCATGTTTTAGTATGTGAAGAATGTGGCTCGGTAAGATAGGGGGCAGAAGGAATCAAACCAAGAGGACAAGGAGCAAAGGCCGTCCCCCCTTTCAATGATAAACTTGGAGAGCCTGAGTTTGATTGGTATTAAGGGCATTTTCTTACACCCCAACAATTTTTAATCTGTCCCCAGACAGGAAATGGGAAATAAGAGGACAGGAGGTAAAACTCTTCCTTCTTGTCCAGATCCAAAGAAGCTAGATATTTTCAGAGCGTTTGGGTTGATAGTTGGGGCCCATTCACCAAACGGAGGCAGAATGGGTGGCTCTCTTCTCCCTGAGCTGACGCCCCTCGGCCTGGCAGGCAGGGCCAATATATCTATTAGCCATAGTAGGCTCAGTTCCCAGGACCCACAATACCTTTAGGGACTCATGAAAACATTTTAAATTCTTTTAAAATCAGAAAAAAAAAATGAACTTTTGGGTAGAAGAAAATGTTTTATTCTATTATATTAATATATTATTATTATATTAATATTCTTTATGTCAATAAACTCATAAATATAATTTTGTTTTTAATTTAAAAAAATTTTTTTTAATGGAGGAAGGAACCCTTGAAGGCAAAAGTGCCCAGGGCTTATGGAAGTTATAATAAGGCCCAGCAGCCTGAATCAGAGAACCAGCTAAAAGGTGCAAGATGGATATCCAGATTCATGGTGCTGTGTTTAGTTCCCCTTGGGAACGACTGATAGTTCTAGCCCGGTTTCAGTCATGCCCCAGGTTTAAGGAAGAGAGAAGCACGTCCACATTTGAGCCAAACACTAAAAGGGGTACACTGGGAAATTTTTTCATTGCACTTTATGGCCAAGAGTAAGGTAGAGTCTGATGGTCCTTTAGACCTGCCTTCTGGGTTGAGGTGAAATCTGAATCTTTAGACACCATGGACACAACTCCCAAGAGGCACATGGGCTGGGAGCTCTGGCAAGGACAGAATCATGTCCTCTGGCTCCCAAAAGGATCCCAACACGGGCATCCAGCCGGTCTTGATGGCTGCTTTAATTCCTATTTGTTCCTTCTTTTTTCTTCCTCTCCACAGCATACACATACCCAGAGACTAATTTAAGGGCTGGAGTCTGAGACATCCAGATAGAATTCCTTCCAAACATGTCTTTGTTGAGCTGGCCTTCAAGGAAATATCGAATGATGAATAGCTGTTTGCTGACTGGAGGAATTTGGAAAGGACAAGTTATTTAAAGCTCCAGGAAGAACAACCAGGTTGGGAATATGTCTTGTATTATATGGGGAGGTTTAAAAAAGTCATTTTGCAAAATACTAATTATTAAAATAGGTCCAGCATGGACCTGATCTACTTTCTTTTTTTTTAAGTTTATTTATTTATTTTGAGAGACAGAGGGGGGTTGGGCAGAGGCAGAGGAAGAGGGAGAGACAGAATCCCAAGAATGCTCTGCACTGTCAGCGAGGAGCCTGATGAGGGGCTGGATTCCACAGACCTTGAGAACATGACCTGAGCTGAAATCAAGAGTCAGACGCTCAACTGACTGAGCCACCCAAGCACCCCCTGATCTATTTTATTTCTATATTTTTATCCGAGTCAAAGAAGAAAGGAGACAGAGAAACCAATTCAGGAGAGTGAAGAGGAGAGAGCAGAAGGGTGGATGCAGTCAGGAACTCAGCGTTCTCCTTGCATCTCTGCCACAAATTTGCCGTGTGTGATCCAGGAAAAATCACCCAGCCTCTCAGAACTTTGGCTCCTACATCTGCAAAAAGAGGTGACTAGATAACCCTGAAGGTCTTCTCCAGCTTTCAAATATTAGCCCATAGTAGGTGTTCCCTCAGTAATTATGAAGCAGCGAGAGAGTGAGCGGTTGTGGACCAATGTCACACATTTGGATGAAAGCCGGAAATGGAGAGGGTAAGTGCATTAACAATAAGAACGATGCCGAGAAGCTGAGCCCATCTGTAGACAGCATTTGTATTGCCATAAAAATAGCATAACAAGATTATATTGAAATACCCCACTATTTAACTTAATAATTTAAATGTTTGCCTAATGAGGTGGACTTGATTGGATTAGGGCATTCACAATTAATTTTGATAGATCATTTTACACATTGGAGGTGCATTCTTCTGAACCAGGAGGTGGAACGGAAGTGCAAAATGTTTACGTTCAAACGAGCATGTGATTTTGCAGGAAACATTAATCCCAGATCATGCACACTAAGTCAATTTCAGAAATGGCTTCTCGATGTATTATTAGAAATTGCTCTTCAAATATAAAAAGCTTGTAATAGAGTTCTGTCCATTTTTCCTTTGGCTGATGGAAGTTGTTTTATAAATATGCCTATGATATGATGTTTTCTTCATCCAAGCCTTTTGGTACTAATTGCAACTTTTTAAACAGTTTAAGTAGTGGCTGTCATGAACACTTTGAATCCTAGTACAAATACTTTCTGAACAATTTCACATTTCAGGGTGCGTTCTTTCTTCAAATGTTTTTAACTATGTTTTTCCCCATTTTTTTTTCCTGAAAAGCACTCTAATTGGAAATAGTGGACCCCTCCCCACCTTTTTGATTAAGGGAATGATTTTATTATGTCATAGGAAGAGGTGTCCATTCCCTGTCTCTACCCATTCAAACATCAAAGAGCCAGGAGTGGCCACATATGCCCTTGAAGGCAGGAATGAGCAAAGGCAAATGGCTTCTGGAAAGGCGGATTGGAATCAGGCCATCAATTCTGTCCCAGAGTTCCAGGAAAACACGTTCCTCAGCACCATGGCTATCAGTTAAGAGCTGCAGCTCTGTTTTTTATCAGAAAGTTATCTGATAGAAGGTGTCCATGGGCAAGATGCTTCTTGGAGAATTCTCTGTGTCTCAGGATCCTCCTCTGAAAAATAGAGATAAATTGCCCATACCTCAAATCAGTGAAGGTTGGAGGTCCGAGATGTGACAACTTTTTGTGAGAGAGCATGCAGTGGTGGTGGCACTGCCTTGGGACCAGCTGACTAAGCATCGAATGTGAATGCTCGTATTAGCTGTCCGTTTCTGGGACTTAAATGCATTGTTTGGTAAATGGGGACAGTGACCCCTCATTGAGAGTGGAGCAGAATTAAATGCCACATCCCGGAAGCATGAGAGCAGCTCAGTGAGTACAGTTTCCCTCTCCTTCTCTGGGAGAAAAGCAGTTTCAGTTCAAGGCACCATCACAGTTTTTGTTTCCTGATGCGCTCCCCGGACGACCATGGCATTTAGCACACAGGGCTCTGGGCTTCCTGCTCTTGGTGGACAGATGAGGCTCACGCTGTATAGTCTCCAGGCTCCAAGCCACCTTTGTTGGCAGAAGCACTTGAATCTGCTTTTCCCCTCCGAGGTCCATGTTCTATAATGGTATTTTATCAGACTCATCTTTGGTGAGGTTTCAGTGACCTTCGTAATAAAACCCAAATGCTTTGCATGGCATTCAGGGACCTTAAAACCTGCTCTCTGCTTGCCCTTCTGGCTTTCTTTCCCTCTCTGATTATGCCATACCCTTTATTCACCCACAAACTACTTCCCTCTGCTCACTGTATTCTGAACACACCAACTTTCTCCAACCCCAGTCCCTTTGCTTATGCTGCCTGCTCCTTTATCCCAGGATGCTCTTTCCTTTATTCTTCAACTGAAGATGATCTCCTATTTCCAGTCTAGCTAAAATATCACCTCCTCCCTTGTGTCTTCTAGGATTGCATGGCTGAATCAGGTCCACTTCAGATTTGTCATTTGTCCTTGGTGTATTATTCTGTGGACACTAAGATATGACAGGATCCCTCAGAAAACTGTCGTGCCTCCTCATCTCTGTGGCCCCAGGATATTGAGAAACCAAGCTGAATATAAAATCCTTAAAATCCTCCCAGCAACCTGTTGAAGTAGGTACTATTACTGATTCATTTTTCCACACAAAGACATCAGGTCTCAGAGATGCTATGTAACTTGTCTAGAGTCACACAGCTAGTGAGTCATAGAACAGAGATTTGGACCTACAGACTTCCACTCAACGTCTGTGCTCTTTCCACTCCTCTGTTCACTAAGCCTCTCCACAACCTCCTTTAATCTTCCGAACAACTCAGTGAAATGGGCAGGGAAGGCATCATCATGGCTTCTCTACAGATGAGGAAACCGAGGCTTGAACGAGGACAGTCCCTTCCCCAGCCTATGTGACTAGACATTGGTGGAGCTGATGAGAGAGTTCCCAGCTTTGGATTCTGGATGCGAGCCTCTGCACAGCCATAGGCTGCCTGCCCCCAGTTGGTGACCGGCCGGTGTCCCACCTGCTGGAGGGGACAACCTTAATAAAGGAGGTGGGGCCCCGGGCTGTTGCAACACTTGAGGAATTCATGTGCCTCTCAGGCCCCGTCTGAGCCCCTCACCACAGAGGTGAGGAGTGACAAGGGACATCTCGGCTCCCAAGGGATTCCAGTCACGCGAACTCCTCCAATTAAGGCTGGAACGATGTCATCTCCTGAAATAGCATTTTAATGAGTGATGGCTCTGGGATAAATTGTCATCTCGTGATCTCTCGTTAGAGAGCTTAATTAGACCCATCATAAAACATATTGATCGATGGCACGGAGCAGGTCCACAGGACATCCACCACCCGCTGGAACATTCCTGCCCACTGCTTGGTGGAGCCAGTGTGGGACCTGTCCCAGGCCCTGACAGCTGCTGGGGCACGGTTTCTTTTTGAGCACTTGGGCACCATTTGCCAGGTTCTTTCCTCCCTCCCTTCTTTCCTTTTACAAATATTTATTTAGCACCAACTGTATACCAGGCACTGTCCTGCCCTCTTATGCTTTAACCCATTTTGTCTTCACAAAACACTGTTCTTTCCTTATTTTGCAAATGGTAAAACCAAAGCTTGGAACCCCGAGCTCTACTAGGTGCAGCCCCGGCCTACTGAGTTCTCTTTCTAGCAATTTCTGGTGGAGTGGCTCACATAAGAACAAAAGGAGAAATTGAAGGAAAAAGTGGTCTTTATTAAACTCCTAATGCGTGCCTGCCACTCTACGAGGCACATTATTTTATAATCATGTCCCCTTTAACCTTTATATCAATCCCACAAGGTGAGAGAATTTTCATTATTTTATAGGTGAGGAAACTGAGTCTCAGATATGTTACTTGCTCAAAGTCACTCAGCCAGTGACTCTCAGTGCTGGGACTGGAACACAGCTTTGAGGGATTACCAGTCCAGACAGACGATCGTTCAAATCCAAGCCCTGTCGTATATTAGCTGTATAATTTGGGGCACATTACCCAAGCCTTCTGAATATCATACTGGATGTAATAACTGGACCCCTCTCAGAGTTATTGTGAGTATTAAATGACATACTGCCTGTAAAGCATTTAGATACTCTCTGACCCATGGAAAGTTTTCAGTAAAAATTAGTTTTCAATGAATACCCCAACTATTTTCTCTTGGAAAGAAACTACCTGTTTCTTCATCCATAAAATGGGGGTAGAACCCCTGTCCTAAAACAATTCATAGGGAATGCTTTATACAAGATAAAGTAGCCCAACTGCCCTTATGTTTTATAATGCTTATTTATTCATTTTGAGAGAGAAAGACAGAGAGAGAGATTGAGGGAGGGAGAGAGAGAAAATGGAAAGGACAAAGAGAGAGGGAGACAGAGTATTCCAAGCAGATTCCTCACTGTCAGCACAAAGTCCTATGTGGGGCTCAAACCCATGAACCGTGAGATCATGACCTGAACCGAAGTCAACCACTGAGCCACCCAGGCACCCCCAACTGCCCTTGTTGATCACTTTTCTTTATATTTGTGTGTTGGCAAAAAGCTTGAAGTGACCACCTACTTGATGGGCTTCCAGAGAGAGTAGGAAATGCTCTTGGGAAAATTTTATCTTAAGTATTATTATTATTATTATTATTAAAATAAGACATTAGCACAAAATGGTGGCAGGAGTGGGAGGTGGATGGATCAGATGAGACGACCTGGGGAGGTTTAATAAGATCAGAGTATTGAAACTTCAAGGGAATATGGTAGCTACAGTGGCAGTTCAGAAAGTCTCAGCAATGTGGCATGTGTGCCTGGATGCAATGGCCCGGGCTCAGCAGGGTGTGTGTGCCTTTGTGGTATGTCTGTCGTTGCATATCTGCAGTGAGTGTGTGTGTGTGTGTGTGTGTGTGTACACGCGGGATGGGCCTGGTGCACAGGGGGTCATAGAACTTTTCATCAGAAAGGAGTCTGTGTGTGTATGCGTGTGTATGTTTAGGTGTGGACATCTCTGTGTGTGTTTTGAGTCCTGTTTCCATGAGAGGGTGACTTCCTTCACCTGTGTGCACTTGGAGATTTTTTTTTCCTTTTTTTTTATTCCAGTAAATGTAGCTTGAAAGCTGAGGATAGCACAGCTTTTCCCCAAACACAGATCACATCACAATTTTTCTTTCAGAGAAAAATGCTACAAAATAACCTGCAGATGGTGAGTCTCCCTCTTTTTTTTCTCTCTTTCTGTCTTGCTCTTTCTCTGTGGCTTTCTGTCTGTGTCTCTGTCTCTGTGTTGGTATCTCTGCCTCTATCTCTAAGGCCCTATTTATAGCTTAAAATGCTCTCGTATTTTCACACTTTGCATATGAAATGTCCCCATGTTACATAAAATAACACACATTTGAGTTTGTAATTAGATCAGTGTCTCATCCCACGTTTCACCTAGGAAAACCCTGGACATTGTTCCTTGCCCCTGCCCCTACCCACAAGCATCGCCGGGCCTGAGGATCCTGCCCTAACCCTTTCCTGGGGTCTGTTTTCCCAACTCCTGATGACAACCCTTCCATCTGCCTCCTCCCTGCTCCCTTGCTGACCCTCTCTGCTGCCTCTGACAGGGGTTCAGTGTTCCAGGGGCAGCTTGAATCATCAGAGACCTCCTCTCCCCAGAGCCAGAAAAATTGCCCCGTTCCTTGTCCTCGGAGTCTCTGAGCACAGTCACAAAATTCAGTCCCCCAAACTGGCCCAATGCAAACACTGCCCAGAGGAAAGGAAAGCTCCGACCGGCTCTTTTTCGTGAAATAAGGAGAAGCTTTTTTTTTTTTTTTTTTTTTTTTTTAAAGGAGGAAGAAGCCGAGATTCATCTCTAACCAATCTGGACATGTGTTCGGGAATATTGTTGAGAACAATTAGGGATGTATGAGTGAGGGGTTTATTTCTCACTTGCTTGTCAGGTCAGAAGACAATCTGTTTATTTTCCTGCTACAATTTTATTCAATAAATTGAGAGGATGTGCGCCGGGGAAGAGGGTATGAACACGATGTGTGCTATCAATTTGTCAAATAAATAATCGAGCTTGGAAACAACAGATTTTATTAATTAGACAGGATGGTGTATTATTACCATTAAAGTGTTATATTGCATTGATTTTTATATTTTACTCGGCTACTAATTACTGTAAAAGATTTCGGGAATGAAGCAAAATAAAATCATGCAGCATTATACATAATGTAAAGATAGCGTGAATTAATTTGTCCGCTGCTCCCCGCCTGCCTGCCGCGGGAGTGGAAGAGGCCAGAAGTGGCCTCCCCTGCGGGAGACCCGCACCCCCTGCCCTGCCTTGACTGGGGGTAGTCGGGTAGGGGGACAACTGGGAGGACTGGGGTTCCAGACCAGGCTCAGCCATGCCCTAGCTTTGCACCCTTTGGCGGATCACCTCTTCCGGAAGCCCGAGTTTTCTCTTTTGTAAATGCAAGCCCCTCTTTGCCTGCCTCCCGGAGGGGTAGTAAAGATGTAACGAATTCCCAAGAGTAAAAGCGCTTGGGAGAGCCAGTCTGACTTAGAAGAGGAGGCAGACAGGAGGGGGCGGCTCGGGCCAGGCCCCCTCTGCGGGAGACGGGCCCCTGCCGCTGGGCTTGGCAGCGCAGGAGAGGCCATCGCAGCCACTCCCCTCCGGGGACAGTGCCCCAGAACCGACGCACACCAGGCCGGGGCCACAGCACCGCTGAGCAGAGCCCGCCATCGGAAAGGCCACGGAGGCCGTCCGCAGGACAGCGGGCGCTCCTCTCGCCGGAGGCCCCGCGGGTGCTGCTCAGCGGGTGGAAGCGCGGGCTCCGGGCACGCGGAGCAGGGTTCGAATCCTGCCCGGCCACGGTCGCGCGCTGTGGCCACAGCCAGACCCCTTAACCTCTCTGAACGGCTGTTTCTCCTTCACTTAAAAAACAAAACAACAAAGCTATTCGCTCAGTAAGTAAATTCCCACGCTAGGCACTCGTTCTGGGTAAGGAGCCAGTGGGCAGGGCCCTCCCCAGGGGGCCAGGGTCCCCAGGGCGCCCCAGGACCGCGCAGCCTACGGGGACCAGGAGTCCCGGGGAGCCCTTTCAGGTCCCAGTCCCGCGCTACCTCCCAGGTCCTCGCAGACTCGGCTCGGCCGAAGCCGACGGCCCGGGGCGGCCCCCACGCCCCACCCCGGGGCGCGTTTCTCTCGGCGCCGCGGCCCAAGCCCAGCCGCGTTTTTCTCCGGGTTGGGTCTCCGCGCCCTGCCCGGCGACGACCGAGATTTCTCACGACCCACTGCCACCTACTGTCCGCATCGGGGAACTGCACGGCCGGGCCCGGCCGGCCTCGGAAGCGGCCATGGGGCGGGCCGACCGACCCCCAGACCAGCTCAGGTCCCAATGCCTGGAACCCCGTTCCCGGGGAGTATTGCGTGGCGGTTGTGTGGGAGCAACTCAGCCAGGCCACCCGAAGCCCTGGTCTTCTGGCGTGCGCCCTTATGGGGGTGACTGGGGCCCTGCCCTTACAGAGACTGGAGTAACAGGCAAGCCCCTTGCTCCCCATCCCAGACTTGACTATGGCTCCCTTTAGAGCTCTGAAAATCCTGCTTCTGGGCCTAAAGGGCCCTCTCTGGCCGCCCAAACTGGACTGGACGTGGGTCTTCCAAGAATGGCTGCTGTCTCCGTTCTAGCTTCCTAAGGGTTAGAACTTCACTGTCCTGGAGGTCTGACCTCCTTCTGAGTCAGGCATGCTCTCAGCCTTTTCTATACGCTCTGGATCCCTTTATGTCACCCTTTCTTAGAGCATGAATCCTGAGCTCTAGTGTGGCCTTACTGGCCGTGTCATCTTAGACAAGTCATTGTACTGTCGTGAACATTGTTTGTAGTTGTAAAGTGGGACTAATATGCTGGAAGCCCATCAAAGAGGGCTGTGGTCAAGTCGGACTGTGAAAGCAGCCAAACCCTTGGAGATACCTGTACAGGTTTTTCTTGGGCATTCAAAAGATTGTTCATTGTCCCTGGGCTGATGTTTGTGTCCACCCCCCCACCCCCCACCCCTAACAGGCTCTCCTGTTGAAATTCTAACCCCTGAGGTGACCATATTCAGTGGTGAGACCTTTGGGAGGTCATGGGGGTGGAACCCTCATGAATGGGATTAGTGTCCTCAGAAAAGACAGTCCTTGCCCCTTCTGCCACTCAAGGTTACAGTGCAGAGAGACTGCCATCAGTGAGGAAGCGGGGCCCCACATGAATCTGCCAGCCCTATGATCTTGGACTTGCCAGCCTCTAGAGATGTGAAAACTAAAGGTTTGTTGTTTATAAGTCACCTCGCTTTGGGGATTTTGTTATAATAGCAGCCTGAGCGAACTAAGTAAGATACGCACTGAATCAAGAAAATATAAACCTGTATAGGCAGAGGCCTATGATCTTTTGAAAAGCAGTTGGTGGGTGGCAGGAGATGGGGTCGTCTGGGAGGCACGGGGGGTACTAGAGAGGGGAGAATGGGGGAGGTAGGGTATTGAGTCCTCCAATGCTGTCTTTCCTCTCCTATAGAAAACATGTCACAGTTTAAAATAATGCATTTAGATGCTGTATGCATTTGTTCTGTGTCCGACTTTGAGTAGACCGTAAGCTTCATGAGGATCTGGGTTATGTCTGTTCTGTAAACCACTCCACCCCATTGTCTAGCATTGTGGCCGGCACATGGGAGATACTCAATAAATATTTATTGAATGAATAAATGACTACAACCATCCATTTAACCAGAGACCATTAACTATCCCCTGGGCTCTTCCAAAATGATCCATCCTCTTACCCTTATCCACAGAGAGATCATCTCCAGAGCCTTCCTTCCTTTTTGGGTTCTCGGTCATCCTTATCTTAAACTCAGGCACCCCGCAGAGTTCCCTTCTTCCTTTTTTAACAAACATCTATACAAAAAAAGCAGAGGAAGGTTGATGGCTATTTGATTTCTCTTTGGTTCTGCCTTTTGGTATGATAAACTACTTTTACCTCAGTTTACTCCTCTGATGCACACACAATCGGGTAGAATTGACTATTGTTGCCCTTATCCAGATGAGACAAATTGGGATGAATTGACTCATCCTATATGATAGCTAGTGAGTGGCAGAGCTAAGTTCCAGCTAAGTTCCAGCTCTCAGGGCTCTAAACCACATGACCCACAGCCCCAAGTGCAGTGCAGTCCCCCCCTTCATGCCCTGGAGCAAACCACGTGAGGATTATTCTCCAAAAAACAACTAAGGAGAAATATGATAAAAGACTCATGGGACCATCTGTCCCTCCTGTCCCTCCTGGAGGTATTCACCTCCAGTGGCCATCAGGCACCTGGAGGACATATCAACACAGATATCTCTGTAGATCCTCAGCGCCTTCCAACTCTCTGACCTTGGGCAATTTGTCTAAGGTTTCTGAGCCACACGTGCCTCATCTGTAAAATGGGAATAATAATAGTGACTGCATCACAAGGTTTCTGCGTGATTTAAATAACCTAGTACATGTAAAATGCTTAGAGCAGTGCCTCATTAAATATTTGCTGAACCAAAAAATTGCTGAATGAAGTAAAAGAGAAGAGGAAGGCTAATAAAGGGAGAAAAATGTGAAGAAGTGAAGGCAGAGTGAGAAAGATAACCTTTTTTCTTAATGTTTGTTTTTATCTTAATGTAAGAACCGTATGATGAGAGCCGAAAATCTAACATGGAGCCCAGCCCTCCCGCTCTCAATGCTGTGTTACCTCGAGCAAGTCAGGCAACCTCTCTGGGCCTCCATTTTAGTATCTGTAAGACAGCAGCATTGAACTAGATCATCCGGGATGTTTTCTCTGTGTTTTCTCTGACACTGAGTGTACAAAGTCCACCAGTATGAAGCGTGATGTTGACTCTCCCTAACATCTGAGAAAGGCGAGGTGGGGGAGGGGAAAAACCAAATGTGCATTTCCCTATGGGACCCCGTTTACCGGTGACACCGGAAAGAAGCTTTGCACTTGAATGCTGCTCTCATCTCCCACTGATGTTCAGTCTGTCTCCGGCTCTGCCTTTTCATGGCAGCGGGACTTTGAGCCAGATGCTCAGCATCTCTCTGGCCCCTTTCCTCATCAGTAGGATGGGACTAAATGAAATGATAGAGGCAAAATGCTTGGCACAGTGATGGGCACAGTAAATGCCCACTACATTGTGACTGGTGTGCGTTATTAAAGTGTGTGTAATATCACAGCCCTTAACAAAACCTTCTCCGAGGCCAAATGGCAATGAGTTTCCCATTAGCTGGTATTTTGGCCACTTTCTCCAGGAGTCATTCATTGAAAATCCACTATGTATTAGAATTTGAACCAGGTATAGGGTAGAAAAATGCATGGGCCATGAGCTCTGATGCCAAGTTTCAAAGGATTTCATGCACTTTTTCAGGTCCTAATAGATTCCTGGTACTGCGCTATATTCTCCTCTTTAACCTTCCTAACAACCTACAGGAGGTTAGTTTGTTTTATGTGTATTTATTTATTTACTTATTTTTGAGAAAGAGAGACAGAGAGCACAAGCAGGGGAGGGGCAGAGAGAAAGAAGGAGACACAGAATCCGAAGCAGGCTCCAGGCTCTGAGCTGTCAGCACAGAGGCCAACACGGGGCTCGAACTCACCAACCGTGAGATTATGACCTGAGCCGAATTCAGAAGCCTAACCCATGGAGCCACCCAGGCGGCCCAACCCTGCAGGAGGTTTAGTTGGGGCCACGGGAATGAGTGAACTAGAAGAAGCTGCAGGTGGTGGCCGGAAGGAATGGGGAGTGATGGGGAATTCACAGGGCTCAGCCTGGACCACACCAGCTCCTTCCCCTCTGCACACCTCCATCAGCCAATGGTCATGGAGTTTCCAGTATGCAAGCAAGGTGGAGACTCTCAGCAGCCCTCCAGGGTGGAAATAAATATGAGGGCCTCCAGTAATTTCTTTCAGCCCTCTCTTCTGGCCTCCTGTCCCTTCCTTTCCAGTACTTTCTTCAGGAAAGGCTGGGGCATAAGTGATCTGTACCTGAGCATGCATGAATATCCGTGGCCCCTTCCATCTTCCAGGGAAAGTCTTGCTTTTGCAGCTTAATCTCTCATATCTTTTGGAACCAAACACCAAACCTCCACATTCCTACCTGTTAGAATCCAGGGGCCTTAACCCAGCACATGAGTGCCTTCACGGCCTGCCTGCCGCTCCCATTTCCACTCCAGGCAGCTTCCCGGCAATTGCCCTTGCCGAATTCCAGCCCAAAGTCCCTAGACCACTTGTACACACCCATACTCCCCACCTCAGTGAGTCTACTAACACTGCTCCCTCTGCTGGAATATACTTCACACACCCAAACACTGCTTCTACTTTAGGGCTGCGTTCGGAGATCACCTCCTCCAAGAAGGCCTCCTTAATCTCACGGCTGGAAATAATATTTCTCTCGGAGAAAAAATGAGAGCCACACTTCACAAACTTTATTTTAAATGCAATTTCTTCATGTGAACCAGCCCAGAGATTTTGTCATTTATTTATTTTTTTAATTTTTAAAAATTTTAAATCCAAGTTAGTTAACATATAGTGTAGTTATAATTTCAGAAATAGAATCTAGTGATTTGTCACTTACATATAATACCAGTGCTCCTCCCAACAAGTGTCCTCCTTAATGCCCCTCACCCATCTAGCCCATCCCCCTACCCAATACCCTTGCAACAACCCTCAGTTTGTTCTCTGTATTTAAGAGTCTTTTATGGTTTGTCTCCCTCTCTGTTTTTATCTTCTTTTTGTTTCCCTTCTCCTATGTGCATCTGTTTTGTTTCTTAAATTCGACATATGAGTGAAATTATACAGTATTTGTCTTTCTCTGACATTTCACTTAGGATAATACCCTCTAGTTCCATCCATGTTGTTGCAAATGGCAAGATTTCATTATTTTTATTGCTGAGTAATATTCCATTACACACACACACACACACACACACACACACACCACATCTTCTTTATCCATTCATCTGTCAATGGACATTTGTCAGCCCAGAGATTTTGTAAAAATGTGAACTCAGATATAATAGGTCTTAAGTGAATCCTGAGACTCTAAATTCCTAAGACACTCACCCGTGAAGCTGATGCTTCTGGTCTGTAAATTGATTGAGTAGCAAGTGATCTCCAACCCTGGCTGTGTACCAGAATCACTTAGCAAGTTATTAAAACTCCAGATCCTGGGGCCAGATGTGGTCCAGGTTTTATGGGGCCTGAGCTCATTCTGTATGGAGGGACCTTTTTAAAGAAACATAACATTATAGAGGCATCGGGGTGGCTCAATTGGTTGAGCGTCCAACTCTTGGTTTCGGTCTAAGTCGTGATCTCACGGTTTGTGAGATTGAGCCCTGCATCAGGCTCTGTGCCGACAGCATGGAGCCTGCTTGGGATTCTCTCTCTCCCTCTGTCTCTGCCCTTCTGCCTGGGCTCTCTCTCCCTAAATAAATAAACTTTTAGAAAAATAAAAAAACAAAAAAATTATCAACAAGAAACGCACCTCGCCAGGTGCTGGAATGGTGTGCGAGTGAAGGTTCGTAAAGTATAAGCTTCATTAGCTTCTAGGTAAATCCATTTTTACCTGGGTCCACACATCAGCAATCCTAGGAGGACATAATATATGTGTGCTTTGTTTTGTTTTGTTTTCAGAATTTTTCCAGGTGAGCCTTAGTAGCCCATCCCTGGACTCACCCCCCACCTCTGGGAACCACTGTCAAGAATTTCTTGATCTTTTCCTGCCTCTCTGCTTACCTCTCTCTACCTCTTCCATCACTAAACGCCCCCATGTCAGGCACTGGGCCAGACCCCTCCATGACGGACAGGCTCCTAAGTCAGGAAGCCCGTGGTCTACTGGAAAACCGGTCACAAAAAGGACATTGTGTCAACTGTCCAAATGCTGTGGGAACAAGAGGAGAGAACAAAACTCTGCCTGGACAGGAGGACAAGACCGGGGGTCTTCTAGAGGGGCTGCTATTCAGCTGGGTCTTGTAAATGACTGGGGCTTTTCCAAGTAGAGGGAACAGCCTGGACAAAGGTGGGGATGCCCGAAAGAACACTGTCTCTTCAAGAGCCAGCCAAGAGAACCCACACGTGGCGAAAGCGTGGGGGCTAGGGTTGGGGTTGTGAGAGATGGGTCTGGAGGGTGGCCAGGGCCTCAGGAGTTTGGGCTCCTGCGGAATGGTGTGGCAGACACGGAGCGTGTTTGAGAAGGGGCTAGCAGAATCCAGTCTGTGTTTTGCACATGCATGCAAAACATGCATGTGTTTCTTCCAACTGCTAACTATAATTAGTTCTTTCTATGGCTTATCCCACTATTATATCCAAAGATCTTTCTTTCTTTCTTTCTTTCTTTCTTTCTTTCCTTTTAATCTTCAATTCTTTACTATTTCTTTTAAAGTAATTGCTATAGGTCAGAGAGTGTGCTAAGCATTTTAACCTAATTCAATCATTCTACTAACTTTGGAAGGCATGTAAAAAAGGATGTCAGTTCTCCAAATAAACTGAGGATCAGAACCTTTGAGGGACTTGCCCAAGGTCACAGAGATACAAAATAAGAAAAGCCTGGAGACCCAAGGATTAGCACAGTGCCAGGCACACAGCAGAAATTGAAAATATTCCATGAATCGATAGCTGAATGTTGAGATAAAAACCTTCACTTTTTAAGCCAATCTTGGAAAGCATGTTTCAAGGAGTTGAACGGAGATGGGGACTTCCTGTTTCCTGGAAGTCCCAGGTTCCTTCCCCCTGGGTGTCCAAGGTCGCATTCCTACGACCCTTTCTAGCAGCCAGGCTCTTTCCTCTTGTTCTCTGCTTCAGTTAAGGAAAAGGTAGAGAGGTGGGGCAGACCACAGAACTTCATGAAGACAGTTGATTTGGTGATTTTATTTGTGTGTTTGGGGGTGGGTGGGTTGTAATTAAGTTTCAACCCTATTTCCTTTAATTCAATCCAACTCTTTTATCACAATTAAGACAAATGAGCTACATTTGAAAAACATTTAGGGAGTGTCTAATATTGCCACTGGGAGGCAAGTGATTGAGTGAGAACCCCCAGGATGATATAGGCTTCTGGAAACATAGGATTTGAATCTGATATAGATCCTTGATTTTAGTTCTTCTCCTGGAAATCCATTATAATCCACAATAAAATGTGGCTCCCCCTTCATGTTTCAAACCTCTAACCATTTCCTCCAGTGAGTTCAACCTCATCTGCCTGTTCTCACTGTCAAAAAGTGATGATGGTCATGACATTTCATACAGCACGTGACAGTGCTTACTGTATTTTGGGAGATCCTCACAACCATGCAAAGAGAAAAGCAGAGTGAGATCATTATGACTCTTCCCTGACAGAAGCTCAGAGAGGCTCAAACACTTGCCTGGGGGCACCTGGGTGGCTCACTCAGTTGAGCACCTGACACTGACTCTTGATTTCAGCTCAGGTCATGATCTCATGGTTCGTGAGATGGGGCCCTGCACTGGACTCTGTGCTGACAGTGCAGAGCCTGCTTGGGATTCTCTCTCTCCCTCTCTCTCCCTACCTCCCTCTCTCTGTTTCTATCTCTCAAAATAAAGAAATAAACCTAAAAAAAAAAAAAAAGTGACTGGGCTGGACAGCTAGGAAATTGGAGCACTGGGTCCGGAACCCAATTTCTTTTTCTTTCTTTTTTTTTTTTAATTTTTTTAACGTTTTATTTATTTTTGAGGCAGAAAGTGACAGAGCATGAGCAGGGGAGGGGCAGAGAGAGAGAGGGAGACACAGAATCTGAAGCAGGCTCCAGGCTCCGAGCTGTCAGCTCAGAGCCCGACACGGGGCTCGAACTCACAAACTGCGAGATCATGACCTGAGCCGAAGTCGGGCGCTTAACCGACTGAGCCACCCAGGCGCCCCACCGGAACCCAATTTCTAACACATGGCAAGGTACGCTTCCAATATGACATTATTGATGAGCCTAGTCAATATTCTTATAACAGAATGTTCACTGGAGTGGGTCTCTCTTCTGCTTACGTGGATTAGTCTTCTTTTCCCAAATATGCCACAAACAATTTATAGGAAGGACACTTCTCTTATTTTTTTTTTACTTCCCATGCATTAATGACTAGTATATGGCCAACACTCTAAGAGCTACTATGTGGAAGGTCTGAGGGATGCAATTATGAATAAAATAGATACCTTCCTGCTCTCCGAGAGTGTATAGTCTAATGGAACAATAATCTTTCATGACTTTTTGAGTTCTTACTATGTCCTAAGGCTTGCATTCTCCATTTTTCAGGTGAACATACTGAGATGCAGAGAAGGACAAGTTGCTGTCTGGGTTGGGAAAGCTAGGTTCCCACGGATTCCCCAAAGAAGCCAGCCCAGGACCAAGCTAACATAGCGTGATAGAGCAGAGGTGAACATGGCTTTGGAAGGCAGGCAGAGTCCATCTCAGCTCGACCAATTGTTCGAGTGATCTTAGGAAGGGTATTTACCCATGAATCTCAGTTTCTGCACCTTTAAAATAGGGTAACCACAACCACCTCCCAGTCTTGCTCTATGAATCAGTTGACAAAATGAATGTAAAGCCCTCGAGTAAATACCTGACTCACAACAAGGGCGCATTACGTGGTAGACGTTGCCACTATTACTGTGACTCAGTGGCAGACAAGGCCCGGCTGTGCGTTACTTACGTGCGCGATAGTCTGGTTGTGTCTTCTGCCCGAGACGGTTCCTGAGACCAAAATGTTCAAAGTTCTCCACACCCAGCTGTGCACATGGCCGGGAACCGAGACCACTCACAACAGGGCCTATTTCCGTGACCAGTGGATGCCAACGGCCCCTCGCTGGAAACGTTGACGAGCGCGGCTCAGGACACAGAAGCCGCCAACAGGCTTCCAAACCCTGCCAAGCCCTCCTGCCCACTCGAGCACCAAGGGGAGGGGGTGACTGTGGCAGAAACACACGTTTGCTTTCATTTGGCTTAGCTGACTGTGTGTTTTGTTAAACACATTTAGGTTTGGAAAAGATTATTTTTGGTACACTGCTGCGTAATTAGATGAATTTTCATGAGTTTATTCTTGAAATAAACTTTGAAATTGTCCATGTTTTACTGTTTTTTAATCATCTGCAGATACTGTTTTTTGAGACTTCGCATGAAAAAAAAAAAACCTTGTTACATATCAGTTTAATTTAGATTCAAATAAAATAATTTTTTGAATTTGCAGCAACAACAAGTCTGCGAAAGTGGTTGTAACTGGCGCTGAGTTGTTTGAGGATCAAGATAATTACAGTATAAAGGATAAGAGAGAATATAATATCCTGGCATCCACTGCCTATTCAACTAATCCCCAGCCCTTGACAGATGTTCAAACACAGTATTTTTAAAAGCTGACTTTTAAAAAAACAGGGCGAGTCACTTATTAGATATAAACAACATGATAAGAAATTCAAAGTCTGACATCCATTAGAACCGTCCATGCCTTGCAAGAAGCGTAAGAGACAAGGTAAAGAGTCAAAGGCGCGCCGCGTTCATTGCTTTCATGGGTATCCGAGGCAGGGCTGGGGCTGCGGCCACACCGAGCCCCCGCTTTGCCAGGGGCTCAGGTTCTACCTGCACCAGCCCCCACGAGGCAGATTGCCAAAGGCGGTTTCCGCGATGCTGTCACCTGCACAACAGTAACGGCACCTCTTTGGTGGTTGTTTGGAGGCAAGGAGGCCGGCAGCCAGCACCAGGATGGGTTGGCTGGCTTTGAGCAGATAGTGACAGTAGCCCAGAAAGATGGCCAGGCAGATGGAGGGGTGATGAGCGGTGTGTTTGTTGGCTCACGGGTCGCTCTCGCCTTTGGCCCCTGCCACTCGTGTACGCACACGTCTCACAGCTATTCTACAGAGCCTGAAGAGCTGTTGGGTATCGAGGCCATCTACTGACCTCTAGGGTTCAGAGACGGATAAGCCCTCGTCCCTGCCCCGTCTCCACAATCTCACAGTACAACAAAGGAGAGAAGTCACATCCGCCAGTAACAGCAACGACAACGATTATTATTACCGAGCTTCATCGCTATGCTAAGCCTCATTTTAAGCGTTCTTACTGATCGCCACAATTGCATGGAGCAGGCACTATTGTGACGCCTATTTCACGGATGAGGAAACTACGGCACGGAACGAATTAGTATGTGATGAAATCGTTCTGACTGGGTAGTGGTGGTGGCGGCAGAGAGGGGGATCCCAGAAGTCTTCATGGATGGAGAGGGTGGGACCTGAGCTGGGGCTGTAAGGACCGATGGAGTTTGCAAATGTGGACATGCTGGAGAAGAGCATTCAGGGCAGAGAACCATGCAGGGAGAACAGAAAAAATGAAATTAATACCCCAAGCTGCTCCAAGGATGGCATAGTATTACCTTTTCTTTTCTTTTTTCTTTTTTCTTTTTTTTTTTTTTTTTTGGCTTTTCTATTTAAATGGCATTACATACAAAAAGCCCTTAGCACACTGGAAAGCACAAACCAGACTGAATGCTGAAGTTGTCTTCCCCTGAGACTTTTATCTGGGGTCCTTGCAACTGCTTCTGTAACAGCAATGGCTCCAAGGTGGCAAAGCGTTCTGGAATGAAAGGCTTCCTTCAGGGGACCCTCTGGGCCTGAGCTTGGAGCTGTAGGTCTGGGCTACAGAGTCAGGCGTCAACATCAGGAGGTGCTAGCGGACCTGGAGGCAGGGCTGGGCCAGTGGGAGCACATTCGAAGGTGAACCACCTGTGCTGTTTCCATCTCATGTTCCAGTTACCTAAGTCTTCCGGCTACCTCTAATCTCTTTTCAACACTGCCAAGAATTGCCTTATCGGCATGTTCCTTTAAAACGACTGCAGAAAAGGATCTTTTTCTAGAGAATATTCAGTCCTTCCCCCCCACCCCCACCTGGCCTCACCCCTGTTCAGAGAGCATATTCTTGCATGCATATCTGCATCCAGGGCAAGGGAGAGGACTTCCAGGAGACCCCGCAAAAAGCCTGATACGAGTCTCCTGCTGTGTTGTGGCCAGGCTATGGCATGCTTTTGCCCTATGATGGACCCACACGGGACCTGGCTATCTGTCACGTCCTCAGAGTGAAGGAGAAGGTGGCCAGCTGCTGGGTGTGACCAGCACTCCAGGAGTTTGCCAGGGCAAGCCTTTCTTGAGCGTTTTCTGGAGACCAGATGTTGGCCCCTTGTGAGTTGTGTGGTCTTAGGTCTTGCCCAAGAGGGCTATCGGGAGGGGCTGTGGGAGCACAGAGCAGGGAGACAACGAACTCCTTCATCTCATGTTTACCCTGGGCATCACCTCAAGAGAGCAGACGTCTCCAGTGTGGTCTCGGCGGTATGCTCTCTGGCAATCTCCAGAAAGGCACCATGCTTCCAAAGAACAGCCCTTTCAAGGAACTTCTCGGTCCTGGCTTGCGCTGTGGGAGGAGGAGAGCACACAGGGCTGCGCTCCTGCCCCGCCGGCTCCCCCTGGAGGTGTCCACTGCTCAGGGTGTCCTTCATTCTCCTCAGGGTTCCTGCAGCAACCACGGGATTCAAGGGCCCAGGGCTCTGGTCATCGTCCTCTAACCCTTTGTAAATGTTTCCTTCTGAACACACATCTCAGATTCTCTGAGCTCAGGCTCAGTGTCAAAAGCTCCCTATCATTTCCCCTAAAATACTACTAGCCAGCCTTCAGGGAGTGTTTTCTAGTCACCAGGTACCGCTTGAGTTTACATGTATTATCGAATGTCATTCACACCCAAATCTTAAGGTGTGGAACATGAGGTTCACACACGCTCTAGGAATAATGAATGGCTGTCTTTCCTAACACATAGAAATTTCACAAAGCATGAACTCCAGATGAGGAACAGACTGAACAAATGAACGAATGATAGAAGGGAAGGAGGGAAGAAAACAGATCACCAGGAACGTAGGGAAAGAACTACTCAGACACTTCCTAGTTGGGAATGACTTTTAGCAAATGTTCTCACCTCTCTGAGTTTTTGTTCCCTTTGTAAAAAAAAGTTACGGGTACTCAAAGAGTCGAAAGGTAAGATGTAAAAGCATCTCGATTTACTTACAGTAAGTGCTCATTTGTCCTTCTTATTGCTGAGTGAATCTAATCTAACATTTTACCTGATGCAAGGACTAATCCCACTTCTCCGTGTGGTCTGCTTTGGGGTGAGCATCAGAATCGCTAGGAGCAACAGGAAAATTCTGATGTCCCTTCATACACCTACCATAAAAACCACAACTTCACATGATTAAAACAAAACAAAACAAAACAAAACAAACAAATAAACAGCTATCCAGTCTGTGCTTGATCACCTTCAATAAACAGAATTCACTATTTCCTGAGGCATTTTAATCTATGGTCACTCAATCCTAACAGTTGACCAGTTGCTTCTGGTTGAAATTTCCTGTCTACTTCATCAGACGAGAAAACAGAGCTTTCCTGGGCTAGGTTTTAGCTATTCTTTAATTGGAATAGAAAAGTATTGATTCACAGAATGTCAGAGTTTAAAGAGAATTTAGAAACCTCCTATTCTGGTGCCCTAATTCACAGATTAAGGAAATTTATGTGCAAAAGTCAACCTTTCAATTGGTTGGGAAGAGAATTTTATCATTCAAACTGTCCAGACTACTGGACTGAATGATTTCTCCTTGGGATTCATTAAGAGGAAAGTCACTTTGGCCTCATGTGTACAAAGTGCCTGTTTCAGAACGACTTCTCCCAGAGCGGGTTCCGTGGTGCTTATGGTAGATTGTTGCAGTAATGGCTCCTGATAGGTTCACACCACCCTGCATCCATGCCTTTGGGGAGCTCCCCCACATACTTACTCTGGGTTTGGTTGTGTGATTTGCTTTGGCTTCTGTGGTACAAATGGAGATTTGAAAAGTGCTATGCATTGGGACCTAACTCTCTCTTGATTCCCTTGCAACCCCACGACTACCCCCATGTAATCGAGCCAGAGCTAGCCTGCTGAATGATGAGACATATAGCCCATATTGCTTCCACCATCCCACCCAACAGCCAGCTAACTCCCAGAAACAGAGTCACCTAGCTGGCTGGCAGTCAACTGTCAGCAGGTGAGTGAACCCATTTGCAATTAACAGAAGAACTGTCCAACTGAGCCTAAACCAAATTGGCAAGCCTCAGAATAATCAGCTAAGTGATTGGTTGCTGTTCTAAGCTGCTAAGGTTTGGGATGGTTTATTAGGCTGAGGTCCTCCAAATTAAAGTGCATGGGCCATTCCTCTAACTAACCTGTCCATCCAGTCTTAATAGTGAGCAGGGCACTAGATACAAGGCTTAAAACTCACAAGAGGAAGAGTTATTAACTACACTTTTTAATTAGCAAAAGTTCACAGGCACCCATAGATAAACATCTGTATTCCTAGCTCCTGAGATCTTGCTTAAGGTCACAGAGACAACAGGTCGTCAGAAAATTAAGGTTCAAAACCCATATTTTAAGCCCTATTTTAAAACCCATATTTTAAACCCAAATTTTAAGCCCTAATATTTTAACAGAAGCCAACCAAGGGCCTGCCCTTGTCTACCTCTGTGCTGGGCTTCTGATTTTCTTAGGAAGCCTGATTAGCCACCACCACATGAGAGTGAGAACAACCATTATGGGGCTGTCACGGAAGGAAGGGGAGGAAGAAAATCGTGGCAGACCATGCAGTGATAACTCTAATCACTGACACTGACCATGAGTTATTGACCCTTAACTGTGTGCTAGATATTCTAACACTTTACGTGTATTATCCGATTGAACCCTCACTGCAGCCAACTATGGGGGTTATTACTCTCTCCATTTTGCAAACATCTAACTAACTTGGCCAAGTAGGTGAAGAGCAAGGATTCAAACCCAAGACAATACATGCTGTGCTGCCTCTTGATATTTGATCAGGTGGGCTTCTAAAAGGTAGCCAGGTAGCCAGAAAGCCTGCAAAATTACTTGCAGCTACTGGGGCTAATGCTTTCTGCTCTCTGCCTGGGTTGTTAAGGGCATCAATCCTGGAGGGAGAATTTATTGCTTTTTCTCCACTCACTATTTTTAAAATTGTTTTTGTATCATCTATAGATTGCTTCCCAAAAGCTGGGAGAGGGAACATGGTGGCCAGCTCTAGGTCCTAGAGCTCCATAAAAGATGTATTTTCTCTTCTGTGGTAGTTTCTGTGCTAAGTCACCTCTGCATGGCATACTCGAGTATTCCTTACCTCCACCCTGGCACATCTGTGTGATTATCCCCTTATTACAGATACCAATTAATAGCAAGTCCCAATCAACAGAACCCTGGATAAACCATATTTTACTGTAATTGGGTACTTTCCTGGTGCCACAAAACGATTTGTTCTCTTTCGCTCGCTAAACAGTTCTCCTCCAATTTATTTGCTTCCTTTGTTTGCTTGGCAAACTCTTTTCCACAAAGGTAAAATCCTGTTAAGAGAAAACTCCAGGAACATCCAAATTGTTTCACTGGAAGAAATTCTAGTATAATGAATATGTGATTGCCATTCTCATCCCCAAGCTATGGGATCTGGGAATGCAAACAGGTTAAATGTCCTGGACAGAGTCCCAACTCCGGTCGGGTGAGTGGGCCCTCTGACATTCGTGATTTACTGTACAGATTCTCTAACCCCATGCACACAGCGTCTTCTTCATTTTCTTGTTGCCCTTCAAGTTCTGTTGGTTTTGTTCAGATGTTTTTAATGAGTTTGTCCTGCGGCAGCCAGGGAATGGCTAACAAGTCTTCTGGGCCCTTAAAAACCCATTAGAATGTTATTTCTTACAAAGTGAAAAACTAACCTCATGCCAGATGCAAATAGGGCTCAAGCCATCAGAAATAAAGTTTGATTCTCAAGGAAAATTCCACTGAGACATGAAAGTTCTTCAGCTTAGAAAAATAGTCTTTGATGTTAAGTCCAACTCGGCTGTCTGATATAATTATTAGGAGTATAAGTCGGCTTGAGTTCAAATCCACACTCTTGTTACTTACTAGCTCAGTGATCCAGGGCCAGTCACTTAACCTCTCTGAGTTTCTGTTACATCACCTGAAAAACAAGAATGTTGCCTACCTCATAGAACTGTTGGAGGATTGACCAATGTATTATAGGTGTATAAGTTAGGATTCTGTTTAGCTGGGATAACAAAAAATAAAGGGACTTCAATGAGTAGAGGTGTATTTCTTTTCATTTAAAAGAAATTCAAACCTTGCTCATCTAGTATTGGCATGGCAGCTCCATAGTTGTCAGGGGCCCAGGCTTCCTCTAGCTTTCTGCTCTCCCGCCTTTGGCACTATCTTCCATTCTCAAGGTCGCCTCATGAACCTCATGGTTCAAAATGACTGCCAGGCACCAACTCTCAGCCTATATTCTAGACGGGAAGCAGAAGGAAAGGTAGAGGGAACAGAGGACATAGAACTGTGTGTGTCAAGGATGTTGGTAATCTGTTTAGGAAATTTCCCGGTAGTTACAACCAACAACCTCTTGGGTCTTTTGGGCTTCCTTAGCTGCAAAGGAAACTGGGAAATGATCCGCAGATGGCCATATTGGTATTTAGAATAAAAACTTAGGATTTCATGAGTAAAGAAGGGGAGAATACAATTGGATAGCTAACTGGCAGTGTGGTTGTAACATTTAAAGTACTTAAAAATGGTGCCTGTTACTCAGTTGGCTGTCAATTTGGTGGAGGCAGCCTGCATGGTGAATTGAACATAGCCTTTGGAGTCTAGTGGACTTGAGTCGAACCCAGCTCCATCCCTTACTGGGAATGACGTCTTGAGCATTACTGAATTTCTTCGAGCCTCAACATTCTTGGTTGTTCAATGCAGTTACAAGTTTTGACCTTTTGGGATTTCTGGGTGAATAAAGTAAGAATAAGTGTTTAAAGGGCCTGATACATAGTAGATGTTCAGTAAATGTGAAGTCCCCTCTCTACTCTGTCCCACTAAGGTTCCAGCTCTTCAGTGCAAAACAAGAATCCAAGGAATCATCACCTCCCAGCAGGGCCCTGAGAAGTGGTCAGAAACCTCCCAGAAAACAAAGCTGCTTTGCCCCCAGGCTGCCTGCTCTCTGCCCACAAAGTGCTGAAGTGAGTGAAGCCAACCCTGTAATCAAACAATACCAGATACTTTAATTATAGTTTTTTGCCACGATCTGAATCACTGTTTTCATGTGCATTGCCGTGAATTAATCTCATAACAGTGGTGTTAATTCCTTGATGGATAAAGGAGTATTTCAGCTACCAAGGTATTCCACAGAGAAAGGGAATGGAGTTCACATTTAATTAGCTCTTACTCTCTGCCAGGCACTGTGCTACGTGCATTATAAACCTTGTCTTGTTTTTCTCTCACAATAACTCTGTTGGTGATTATTACCACCTCATTTTACAAGTGAGGGCACAGAGACTGAGAGATGTTAAGTAATGTGCCCAATGTTATAGTTTGTACAAATCCCAGAACTGGAATATGAACCCACATTTGTCCGATTCCAATATATCTGGCTATCTCCCTGCTTTCCCAGCCCCTAGAACAACCGGTTTTCAGAAGAGGACTGTTGAGGCATCTGGCAGAAGAAGGACAGGGAGACTGTGCTGGAAGTTGCCTCACTGCCTCTGAGTCCTGGATCTGATTTCCCAGCTCTGGGACCTCGGTAAGACATTGTCCCTCTAGGGCCTCATTTTCCTTTCTGTAAGGGAAGTAATGGGGTGGGGGGGGGCGTGGAGATTAACAGGATGATCTGAGATCTCCCTTGCAGTTCCCAGAATCTATAACTGGAGAGTGAAATTGCACACCCTCATTTCTGTATGTTCCAATATTAGGTGCACCTGCTGCGAACTAAACTTCACTCTGGCAAAAATAAAGCACAAACAAGATGTAGTGATGGTCTGAAGAAAGTTAAACTGAAATCTGGAGAAAGGGAAGCAGATTTTATCTAAATATGTGGAGATACATGGAAGAACTTTCTAGAAATTGCATTTATCCAAAAAGGCAATGTCAAAGGGGAGTAGGCTTCCTGTCCCTGGAGGAGGTCTTCCACACAGGGCTGGACCATTGTACGATAATGGTGCAGTTATAATATTGAGTGCTTGGACAAAAGGGTATCTGAGACCAAATGCAGACCTAATGCATCGTCATTAGAAGAGGACTAAAGATACAATCATGGTCAAATTGAAAGTCCCCATCCTCACTTCCCCTCTCCCAATTCCAATCTCTACGAAAAACAAAAAAGAGTGGTTTTCCTTCTAAATCCCCTTTCAAGATATTATCTTACCAATCATGCGTTCTGAAATTTCTATTCATCGTGAACATCCTTACATGGCTCACAAATGATTGCCCTCATTCCTTTTATCAGAGACATGATGTGCCGCAGATGACAGGGATGAGAATCATCACTGCGCATGTATTTTACACATTCTGTCCTTCTTTGCATAGTCCTACTTCTCGACACCAACTCTGCTAAAGAGAGTTTGTTTGTTATTGGTTCAGATGAATTTTGCAAGCTTATTTATGGTATTGTCGCCTTAAAAATCCATACGTAGCTTTAGGAATGTACGTGGTTGAATCTGTCAGTATCATCTCTTTCGATGTCTGCATTTCCTATCTTGCTTTAGAAAATCTTTATTATCGCCTTAGCTATGGTCGCAATAAAACTGTATAACAAACCACCCCAAAATGTAGTGGCTTAAGAGTGTAATCATTCCTCCATCTATGGATTAAGTATTAGCTGATCTAAATAGGGTGTGTGGGGTGCCTGGGGGGCTCAGTTAGTTGAGCGTATGACTCTTGATTTTGGCTCAGGTCATGACCTTATGGTTCATGGATTTGACCCTGAGTAGGGCTCTGCATTGACAGTGTGGAGTCTGCTTGGGATTCTCTCTCTCTCCCCCCCCCCCCTTCTTGCCCCTCCCCTGCTCATGCTGTCTCTCTCTCTCTCTCAAAATAAATACATAAACATTAAGATAATAATAACAATAATGGTGCTTGGCTTTAAGCTGTACCTTGGTTCAGTTCTGCTCCATGTGTCCTCCACCCTCCTTGGATCAGTGGGCTGGCTAAGACATGTAATTTTCATGGTCATGGTAGACACACAAGCTAGTTCATGCCTTTGCTCATGCCACATCCACTCACATCTTATTGGAAAGCAAGTAGGGTGGCCAAGTCCAATCCTGACCGGGGAGAAGAAGAATATTTAGAAGTATATATCACACTGGGAGATTCCACTAGATTACACCCCTAAAATTTAAAAGAAAGATAATCTCGTTTTATTGACCTGTTTTACAGCTCTGAGGTTTTTTGTTCCGTTCTTTCTCTATTTGTATTGAATGATGGGTGTATGTGTGTGTGGATGTGCATGTTAGAGGTGTGGCATTAAACAAGGGAGTGATCCTAGAATGTAGTGTCAGGAGGTCGGTGACTGCATTAGCAAGGGTATGTAAATTATGAAGGATAATGGAATCACCAGACCTCTACTTTCCAATCTGGAAGGCTGGTGCTCCATGTGGAGGGGTTTATGTAGAAATTCATCCCAGTTGGAGAGTTGGTCACAGAATATGTAATGTGGGTCTCGGTCCCAGAGAGCTTGTCAAATGGAGGGATTTATATGACATTGGTTTTAGGGCTTTGGTTGATGGTGGGGAATTCTGCTCAGGTTTTAGCCCCATCAAAATACAATCATTTTCACAGAAAGCCCCCAAGAGGCAGTGCTAATGGACCAGGGGCAATTTGAGTTCAAAAACTGGAAATATAAAAGCAATAAAGAGACAGCCTATAGGCTGAAATCTGGAGCAGTTTTCTTCATCGTGTTTGTCCTGGGAGGGGTGACTCTCCACCCCACCCTCCCTGCCATGCCAACCTCAGGAAGCAGGGGGGCTGCCCAATGTCCTTGAGCAGGACAGAACCGTAATACACACTTCCTTAGGCAGGTAAGAATGTGGCTCTCGTTTGTTCAATACCTATTTGCCAGAGAAGCTGAGCACAAGGATGAGGGGTGTGGGAGTGAAGACCACGGGGGCTGGGCTGGCTTCTCCTCTACCATAAGGCACTACAGTAAAACCTTGGTTCGTGAGCATAATTCGTTCCCCAAATGTGCTTGTAACCCAAAGCACTTGTATATCAAAGCGAATTTCAAGAACCATTGACTCAGTTATGGTCATGTGACATTCGGCATCCCATCCGACTCGTATTGCAAGACATGGCTCGTTTATCAAGTTAAAATTTATTAAAAATGTTTGTTCGTCTTGCGCAACACTCGCAGAACAAGTTGCTCACAGTCCGAGGTTTTACTATATTCTGCTTGGCCCCAAACATGCGTACTTCCCTTAACAAAACAAAAGCCCCTCAGTTAAGCAGATTCATCACCTGCAGGACACTGCTTAGCACAGGTTTGGGGGATCTTATGCTGTATTAAGAGGCTGATGAAATATCTCTTTGTTTTGAACGGTGTCCTAAGGTCGATGGCTCTGTTTTGCTGGTGCCACTGCGGGTTGCCATCCAATTTAATAGCTCCCTATAGCTCACTGCAATCCCTGACCCATCACCAGAGAGAAAGAGCAGCCTCAGGAGTACAAGAAATCAACTACAATAGCCTTGTAACTTGGGCTAATGCTAGGATTTGCTCTATTTATCCAACACAGGGGCTGTTTGTGACAGGAGCCTAACCAAATGTTAGCAATATATCCCGGCTCTTACCTCCAGCTTGGAGACCTGGTTTACATACTTTCCCTGTGCAATTCTAGGTGTCCTATTCCTGATCAGTGCCTCCGGGTGGGAGTCAGACCCGGCAGAAAATCTTTTGGGGGTGCTGTTTCTCTTTTTCTCGTAGCTTATCTTTGGGGCAATGCAAAAAGGGGGCAGGAATAAGGCGCACGTGGGATTTCATGAAGTGGGGCTTGGCAGCCCAAGGCTTAAGGGGTTTAGGCATTTACTTCCCAAAGTGCATGCCAGACCTCACATTTGCTCTGGACAGCCTAGTACCTTTCAATCACATACAGTATTCTCTTTGAGAGGAGCACCCTTAAATAAAATCTTTTCCATCTTCTTCCATTTCTCTAAACCTTTTGGCGCCCGTTGGACATTGGCATCTCACCGAACTACCCCTCCCCTGCTTGAGGTAGGACCGTGCAGGCTCATCAGAGCCTGTAGGAGCCACAGCTTCAACCCTTTCAGCATCCTTCTGTAGACGCGATTCGGATCACGGAGGACAGGGAAATAAGAGAGGGCTCAGCATTCGACCACGTGTGCTGAGTTCTGTCTGTGTGCCACGCTGGGAGAGGAGCCCCCGAGGACAGAAAGCTGGGCGATGCAGGGCCGTGTGATGAATATACAGAGCAGCCCCACCGCCGATCTGTTCCCTTTATTAAGAACAGTGAGTGATCTAATACTTTTCATTCGGCTGTGGAAGTGCTTAACGCTGACACTTTGTAAACACACTAACATCGGCTGAAATGAGAGAAGTGAAGGATTATTTCTAGTTTCGCAAGAGACTGTCTTTGGCATTGTGGATTTATTGATAAAGGCACTGCCGTAATATTCTGTCTTCTGGATTCCATTTAAATCGTCTTTCTCTGGCCCACAATTATTTGCTTGGATGGAGTGTTGGTCAGGATTCTTTTAGTTGCAAGGGACGGAAACCCGGCCCCCACCAGCTTGAAACAAAACAAAAAACAAAAAACAAAAAAACATTTCAGTGGGGACTTCCACGACATCACCAGTGTTTTTCTGACTTCTCCCTGCCATGCCCGCCCTCCCTCTTGAAATGGCTCAACCTCTCTGTGAGTTGATCCTTGTCTTTCCTCCCACAACTGGGTTTCCTCCTTGTAGCCAGGGATGATGGCAAGAGTCCTGGCTGATGTGGCTGCAGACAGTTCCAGGCTTATGGCACCTCCACTTAACGCCAGAAATCAAGAGAAATCACTCTCCTGAGTTTAGATACAACATCCCGGGGAAAGTTCCTAAATTGCCTTGTTTGAGATGGGCACTTACCTTTCAAATGGGTGGCTTACAACTCCAGATGCACATTTGTCTGGGATGCTTTTCAAAGTGTCAGCCCTACACCCAGAGATTCTGATTCATTTGGTCTGGTGGGACCTGGATGCCAGTATTTTTAACAGTTTTCTGCAGATGACAATAGCCAAGCCTGACTACTGCTTGAGACTCCTTCATTTATTCTTCAAAAGTCAATCTGGAGTGCCCGCTCTGTGCCACGCAGTATATTACATGCTGATAGAGACGCGAACCAGCAGATAAAATCGTTCTCGTGAAGCTCACACTCCATGGAGGAAGGCAGGCAATAAAACCATTAATAAATGAATAAATAAATAGTGCTAATAAATAAATAAGCACTATCCAGAGAATAAAAACAAGACCAGAGTATGGGTAATGAGAAGAAGCAAGCCATCAGCAGCTCGGGAGGAAGAACATTTGAGGCAGAGGGGACAGCTAATGCAAAGGCTAAGAGGCAGGAACAGATTGACCTATTCCAGAAAGAGAAAGAAGGCCAATGTGGCTGAGATTTGGTGAATGAAGAAGAGAGCAACATGGAGGAGGTCAGAGAGACAGGCAGCAGGGAGCCATCATGGAACTTTGCTGTCAAATGTTCTACCACTTGTCATGGAGCTTTGTAAACAAGGCCACGGAATATGGATTTTATTGTACAAGCAATAGGATGTCAACAGACATGGAGGAATGATGGGCTCTGATTTACATTTTCAAGTGCTAACTCTGGCTGCTGGTTGGAGAAAGAACTAGATGGGGCAAAGAGTAGGAATGGAAAGACCAAGTAGGAGACAAAAGCAATTGTCCAGGTGACCAGTGATGTTGGCTTGGTCTAAGTTGGTTTTGGGGAGAGGTAAATGGATGTAAGCTGAGTTTTGGAGCTTGACAGGACACCACACGGTAGCCCTTTAATTGTTCCTTCCACATCCTCAGTGTCCAGCGTGGGGAGTGGGGGTAACATACTCCAGCCAATAGGTGCTCAAGAAATATTTGTTGAATTGCCAGAGTCCAGAGGCATGAAGATGTAGGAGAAGGGATGGAAATAAAACTGAACTTGCAGAGCCACAGAACAAACCTCTTTAATGAAGCCCGGAGTTGGTCACAGTGCTTCACACATGAAGAAGGAGAGCAGACGGAGACTCCAAACGTTACCGGAGGACAGACAATTTAGTGACTCTGAAACCTGTGCAGGACACAAAAATCCACATCAGAGACATGCAAAGTGGGCATTCTGCTCCCGGGCAAGAGGCTTGATATGGGAAGACACTGCACCACTATCATGGTAAAGAGGAGTTGAGCCTATACTGGTCCCTGTCTAGCTAGCACAGCACCAAAAGAATCAAATATTCACTGGTGACATTAAGTAGGGATATATAGCCTGGGACCCAGCAATCCTAGCCTCGATGTGTTTTGCAGAGAAATGCTTACATAGGTCCACAGTGACCCAAGCAAGGATGTCTGTCATGACATTGTGTGGAGTGGGTAATGGCGGGCTAGGAGTCACTCATGGAAGAGTGGATGAGTAAACCAAGGCCAATGCAAACTATGAACCGGCATGCAGTCATTAGCAGCCTCAAACTCAGTGCGTCCAGAATGACGCAGGAGACCTTAAAAATGTGGTGTCCGTGGGGGGCTTGGGTGGCTCAGTTGGTTTACCTCCTGACTCTTGATTTCAGCTTAGATCATTATCTCATGGTCAGATGTGGAGCCTGCTTGAGAGTCTCTCTCTCTACCTCTCTGTCTGCCCCTCCCCCACTTGTGCACGCACACTCCTGTGCTCTCTCTCTGTCTCTCTCTAAAAATAAATTGTGTTCAGTGACAAATGGAAGAACCATACCACACACAGAACATAGACCAATACCATATATGCCAATTAAAAACATGTACATAGGGACGCCTGGGTAGCTCAGTTGGTTGAACTTCTGACTTTTGATTTCGGCTCAGGTCGTGAGATCGAGTCCCATGATTAGCTCTAAGTTGAGCATGGATCCTACTTGGGATTCTCTCTCTCTCTCTCTCTCTCTCTCTCTCTCTCTCTCAAAAAACTACACTGATGGTATGCTTACAAGGAAACGTATGTTTCAGGGCACGTATTAAATACATGTGCACATTAGAGTAGATGCCGACAAGGACAAGGAATGGGAGTAAGATTGGGGATTGTGGAAGGCAGAATAATGCCCCCACCCCCAGAAATGTCCACAACTTAATCCCCAGAACTGTGGATCTGTTTTGTTTTGTGACAAGGGGGAATTAAGGTTGCAGATGGAATTTACATTGCTAATCAGCATGTAGGGAGATTAGCCTAGATTATCCAGGTGAGCCCCGTGTAACCTCCAGGGTCCCTAAGAGTGGAAGAGGGAGGCAGGAATGTGGGTCGGAGAAAGATGTGACTATTTATGAGTGATGGCAGCATAAGTAAGGATTAGGCCCAAAGTTGCCAGCGTTGAAGATGGAGAGAGGGGACCAAGAGCTGATGGAGGTGGAAGGCCTCTAGAAGCTAGAAAAGGGGAGGAAACAGATTCTCTTCTAGACAGTTCCAGAAGGGAAGGCACCCTGTCAACACCTTCATCTTATCCGGGGAGATCCAAGTCAGACTTCTAGTGTGCAGAACTATAAAACAGTATATGTGTGTTGCTTTAAGCCTGATTGTAGCAATTTGTTATGGCAGCCTTAGGAAATGAACCCAAGGGTAAAGGGGCTTGCATGGGCTTGTGATGATACGCAACATCCATTGAACTGTGGAGTCTGAAAAAGTCTGCCCTCCTCGTCCAAGGTCTAAGACAACGCTGTTAAAATTGAAGGGAAAGAAGAATAAAAGAAATCCCCTCAATACATAACACCAGATGTGACAGGAACAGCAGATCTGGGAATGAGCTCTCATCATGTCCCAAAGACCGAACTAGAACTTCATAGGCCTGAACCCATGTTTGATTCCTGGAGGGTACCTGCTAGAGGTACTGGGAATGGCCAATCAGGCTCACTGGTCTGTTACTATCCCATGAAGCCTGTCTGTCCCTCCTTCTCCAGGGAACATCATTGTCCACCTCTTTAAACCTTCCCAATCTCTTCTCTTCCACCCGCAGCCCCCACCCTGCAGCACCTGTCTCCGGGACCACAGTCAGCCTCAAGGACAGTGTCTAGGGCACAGCAAATCCTGTGCATGGGGAGCTGATCTTGTTGACGCTTAGGGAATGTCCTGACTACCCCGTTGCCCACACCATCCCAGAGCTTTTGCATCAGCGGGACCATTCATAAAAGAGCCCTGGGACTTCCATGAGCTATTTATTCTCAACAACTCAGAGCAACCCTTGGGGACCCAGTGTGATGTTTGCGCGTCTAATTTCCGTGAGCTATTGATAAGAGCCCACTCCAACCAGCTAGTTGTCAGCCTTGACTCCAAGGGCCTGGAAAATGTACTATTTGCAATTACTTGAAAAGAAACTAATTAGCTTTAAGGAGGAAACCATAGGTAGAAATGACTGAAATCAGCTGTTCAACTGTGCTTGGCAAAAAATTAAAAGGAGTAGGCGAGCGTACCTCGCATTGGTCTCACTTGAACGAAGAGTGGGAAGAAGGGCTAGCCTTGCAGAGGGGGTTTTCTGCGGCATTTTCTCTGCCAGGAGAGGCCTCTGAGCAGAAACAGTGTCAGCGAAGCTTTTGGGTGGCTGAGAGGTTACGAAGTGACCTTGAAAGCTACATGCGGACTTTGTTCAGTGGCAGTGATGAAAGGTATTTCAGAGAGTGATGATAAACTCGGGACTTTAGAAATGTGTACTGATGTTCATGGAAGTGTTAGATTTCTGCATTCGGTATGTAAGTTTTGTGTTCTCCTTCAGAAGTGGTCATCCTGAGTCATTTCTCAAAACAGATTTAAAAACACTACATTACACTTTCTCAGAGCCTAGCACTCTGCCTGGAATACAGCAGGTAGTGATGAAAAGGGGAACAGCACCCTGGCGTGGCCTCGAGGCCACCTTGAATGCGAGAGGAGCAGGTGTCCTCGCGGGGGAGTGTTGCAACAATCCACAGGAGGAACAAGAGGCAATGGCAGCATTGGAAGTAAAGATGCTTCCAGATGTGAACCAGAGCAGTGACCTGTTTTCTCACCGTTTACAGTCACAAGAGAACTGTGCATTTTCCTCTGTTGAGTGCTTGCCATGTCCTATGATTTACATGTGTCACCAATTGTTATTTCCAGTTTATTCTTTAAAAAAAAATTTTTTTTATTATTTACTTTTGAGAGAGAGATACAGGTAGAGCACAAGTGGGGGAAGGGGCAGAGAGAGAAACACACAGAATCTGAAGCAGGGTCCAAGCTCTGAGCTGTCAGCACAGAACCCGACGCGGGGGTTTAACTCACAAACCACGAGATCATGACCTGAGCCGAAGTTGGACGCTTAACCAACTGAGCCACCCAGGCGCCCCTATTTCCAGTTTATTCTTGAGGAAACAGAAACAGTGACCGTTTCTGAGCTCAGAAGAAGACTCTGGGGAAGGGATATGGGGGATACGTAACTCATTCGGGAGCTGATTCCAGAAAGTAACCGGCAAAGATGTGAAACATAAAATAGCGAAGGGAAGGAAGACAACAACATTTAAGTTCTAACTGGTTTATGATGGTGGACAGCCGGAGTTCAGCCCTGCGGCGGAACTCTGGAAAACCGAGCAGAACATTTTCAGAGTGATTATTCCGGTCAAGAAGGCCAGGATGCTGGGGCATTTATCCACAGCCTCCTTATCTGTCATTGGTTGATGCTGCTTTGGGGACATCAACTCTACTGTTCCCGCTTGTCCAGTGCTCGAGGCTGGTCCTGCTCCACAGGTGCTCGCTGTCACAGAACCTCAGCACCGGAGGCGAGAACCAAGGGAGGGGGGCAGGGCACAGCAGTGCCCCATGCCCAGTCTGCCTGGGAATCCCACCTTGTGCTTGTTGTCTGGAAATAATTATAAGCATTCCCCCTTTTACTCTTAAAGGTGTCCTGCTCTAGAGGATTTATATGGCCAGTCTTGTAAGGAAAGGAACAGCTGCAAAGCCGAGAGCCTATGCTTTCTGCCTCTGTCTAGTCCTCTATAAGCGCAGTGTGGCTTTTCTCATCAAGCTAGGAGATGCAGATACATCGCTCCTCACCAGAACCTTCTCCGGGGAGGTCCTGGGCCACTGCACCAGCATGGCGGATGGAGATTAGTAACACCCAGGCTCCTGTTTCTGGTCCTTAACATACCGAATCAGAATCTCTGGGGCTTGGGGCTGAGGATCAGCATTTTTAACACCTTCTCTGGCTAATCCACACAACAAAGTTTCAAAACCGAAGGCCCAGCAAAAGGAGACAATGAGTGTTAACGTTTTCTGAGAAGCAGCAAAGTGGGGTAGTTAATAGCTGGGCCTCTGCCTTGGCCTGAGTCAAATCCCAGCTCTGTCACTCAGTGATTTCCAGCACATTACCGAACTTCTGTGTTCCTCACTGGGGAAAAAAAAAAAAAAATGGGGATAATAATAGCATCTACTTTATCAGGGCTGTTATGAGGATTAAACAAGTTAATCCATATAAAGCCCTTAGAACAGTGCTGGGCACGTAGCAAACACTCGAAATGCTAGTTAGTGTTATTACTGACTTTTAGCATTATGCCAGGGATCTTACCTAGGCTGTGATATTAATCCTTAGAACAACCACACAAGGAAGGTATTATTGAGGATTTGGGGCAAATAACTTATCAGGCTCAGAGGTTAAACAACAAACAACAGAGTGTGTGGGGGGGGGGGAGGGGGTGGGTGGCTGGAATTCTATCCCATATCTGTTACATCTGCCTCCCTGTCCTTGTCAGGCCCATTCCCCGCCTCCACGGTGGCATCCTGGTTTTCACCTGGCCCTTGGGCCCACCAGAGACTTCTGGGAATGGAGAGGAGGGAAGCCAGCACATCAGTACCACTTACCTGCAGCATCCCGTCTGCCTTGGCCGGCTGGGCTGGAGCTGCTCTCTGGGATCTGGTTAGCAGCTAATGATCAGTGGGCTCTAGCTATAATGATCGGATTAGCTGCGCTTTAATCACTGTCTATTGTTTCAGCAGGGAGAGAATTTCACAGCTCATTGACTGCTCTGACTCCTAATCTACACGGAGGAAACAATGTTGCAGCTCATCAAATGCAATCAGCTGCTAATTGAAAGGAAATGGAATTTTACAATTACAGGCCACCTTGCAGTGCTCAGGATTTCTAAGCACTTCTCCCCACCCTCCTTTGCCAGCTCAGCACTGGCAGGAGCACTTGACAACCTGCTAGAGACTTCCCTGAGAGCTGCATTTAGGCCCTGGCCCATTTCTCCCTGGCCCCAGAGCAGCAGAAAAGGGAAGCAGCGTCCTCGCCAATTCCTAGGCTGTCCTTCAAGGCTCAGTGCAAAGGAAAAAGGCCTGGGCTGGGTGTCCGCAGAACTGAGTCTGCGTCCTGGCTCACCTTCCCCCTACACCTTGTGACTGTGTGACCTTGGGCGTGTCCTCATTTCTCTCTGAGCCCCACTTTCTTCCTTTCCAAAATCAAGACTGGAGGATCTCCAAGGTTCTCATCAGTTCTGATGATTCTGTTTGCCCCATTGTTGTTATTATCCCCGTCCAGTAGCGAACATCTAAATCGACGCCCTCTTTCTTGCCCAGATATCTGCTTTTCCAAATGCTTCCGGGGGGACTGTCTTAGGTCTCCCAAAGGGTTTGTCCTGATGAGATTTTAATGGGACAGAAAGCAAAGTTGGGAAATATCCTACGCAGGCTTGTGGTCAGACATCTCTCTCCCTGTCCTGGATCCAGTCACTAGCTTGGATGAGCATCAATCACGATTAATTCTAAAGATAGTCACATAGATTTTTCTGGGGTCTGTCTTTTTCCCAGTGAAATTCTGTGGAGACAAGGCTTGGATGAGAGGGCTACCAGCCAGAAAGAGCATTGCTGCTTTTGACCCTGTCTCAAAGATCGATTTCCAGCCGGCATTTTCTCTGAGAACAGGACAAACCAGCATCTGCTTTGAGCTCTGGTCTGTGTCATCCCACAGTAACACTTGCTGTGTCCGGGAATGCATCCGAGGCTCACGTAACCCCGCAGTGCCATTTTCTCTTGGTTCCCATGATCCGTGGGCTTGTCTGATGTGCTTATCAAACAGATGCTGGAATATCACCCCTTTCCTTCAGGCAGACGAGTGATGGTGTGCCTCAAAAAAAAAAAAAAAAAAGGCACAATCAAAAATAGTTTTTGTTTGGCCTGAGTTCATTCTCAGTCCCATTTCCTTCTCCGTGTCGGAGCGATGCTGTAGCAGGGTCTTAGGGTCTTAGGCTGACCTGTTGCCTAAGGATGTGGGCTACAAACGAAGAGAAGGAAGGCAGAACAGGGCCGGCTGCACCTTCCTTCTAGCAACACCGCAGTGGGCTGGGAAGGGCCTGCTGCAGGTAACGCCTGATGTCCTTCCAGAACTCTGGCTCTGGGGAAGGCTGAGGAGAAAGAGAACAAAGGCTGGGGGAGCCGATTTAGGATTTGGGGGAGGGCGTGTGAAGGAAACTCCAGAGCTCCAGGGTCTGCTCTGCAATATGAATAGGAAAGAAGCAGGAAGCCAGTTTAAGTTGGGGACAGAAACAAGATCACTCAGAAAGATTCCAGCTATGGGTCTACTGGCCAAAGGGGTCGGAGTTCAGAAAACCAATGTGGAGAGGAGAGAGAATGTCCAAGACGAGAGTAAAATGGCCTAAAAGGGAGATGAAGAACATAAGAGATGCCAGAGGGTTGAGCAATACGGCCATGTTGACACTGGCCAGCCCTCAGATGCCTGTCCCTGCTGACAGAAAGGCGCTGGCTGGTAGGAGGCCTGGCCCCGGCTACCCGCGGGCAGTCATGTGGGCACTAGGAAAAATTTCACGTGGTGGGCAGCATGTGGCATCCAGAGACTATGAAAATAGGCACCCTACGGTATTTTAGAGATGTCATCGGCATTGGAGTCCTAACCTAGATCTCCATGATGTTTTGACCTGTAGATGGGACAAAATGATGGAGGTTCAGAAGGAAAACTTGACCGGAAAGGCAACTCTGGGACGTCTAAAGACGCCTTCGTAAAATCTTTTAGTTTTTCCAGAGTAACCAAAGCATCCTATCTTTTATAGGGCTTTTAATCTTTTCATGTCTTGATCAAAATTCTGTTAAAAGTAAAACTTAGCATTAATGCTGATGAAGTTTTGGGGTGGTAGAGGGTTCAGGGGGTTCGGAGCCGACAGCCAAGAAAGAATTCTTGAAGATGTCTTTGGTGCAAAATTGTGTTTTTATTAAAGCACAGGGGACAGGACCCACGGGGGGGCGGGGGCAGGAAGAGCTGTCCTGGAGTTGTGTAGAATGGCTGGTTATATACCTTGGACTTGGGGGAGGTAAAGTCAATAGGGTATTATTTCCAAAGAGACTTTCACATGATAAAAACTTACTGGAGGCTTAGCCATTGTGAAGCTAAGGTTGTTTTTCCCTTTAGCAAGGCATTAACATTAACAAGGTAGGGAGTTCCTGGACTTTAGGCTATTGATGGGATTGCCTTTTTCTGGTAAACTGGTGGAGACTCTTATCAGTTTAACCATTTGGTTTTTTTTTTGTCCTTTCCTGTTTTGGGGTAGCCAGGAGTGTCCAAGGAGTATCACACACGTCCTGCCAGGGCTGGGGGATGGGGGGCGGCGGTGCTAGTTTGTGCTTTGTCCCTCAGCCTGCCTCACGCTTCCTCATCCAAAATCTTGGTATGTCAAGTGATTTGGAGATGCATTGAATTTTGAAGAATTTTTGTTTCATCATTTTTTAAAAATATAACTGGAATGCTTTGCAGGGCTACCACATTTTTTGAGATGTACTAGACAAGGCCCATGGATAAAGTTTCATGTCTGCCTTCAGATTTATGCGCCTTCATTCATTCGACAAACGTCAAATACCTACCATGTATTGGATGCACATCAGTGAAAAAAAAAAAAAAAAAAACACAACAGGCAAAATATGTCCCCGCCCTCTGGAACTTGTATGCTAGATCTAATAAAAGTATTTATTTAAATTAGTTAATCATTTTATTTAGTAAGCTGTTTACTATTTTAAATCCCCTATTAAGAAATAAATGAATTAAATAGGTGATGTATAAAAAAGAATAAATACATGATGTAAAATTTTAGATGTCTAAAAACAGTCAACTAGGTACATAGTTATCAAAATCAACAAACGACTTTGCAGTTGACTGTGGTGGTCCACTGTCTGTCATGCGTGTCTCCCATATTGTTGCCTAACTTCTACTCAGTGTCTTTCGACACCGAAGCACCACATTCCATTCCACAGGGCTCTGAGCAGGTAGAGGATTCCTTAGCTAGAACTTTTATCTTTTAACTTCCTCCACTGGGTTCTGGCTCTTCCCTCTGGGATCACGTAGAGCCTTGCTACTCAAAATGTGGTCCTCAGACCAGCAGCAGCTGGGTCCCCTGGAGGCTTGTTAGAAGGGAGGAATCTTAGGCCCCACCCCATTCCAGCAGAATTAGAATCTGAATTTCAACAGGTTTTCCAGGTGATTTGAATGTCCATTAAAGCTTGGGAAGTACTCATATAATGATTGTCTGCTCTTTACCTGATAAAGAGTAGCTTTTCATCTATTCAAATAGTTCCACAGCTCTTTGAAGTCAATCTTTTTTCCTCCAGGCATGTGATGATGAGGTGAACCTCCAGGTAGAAATCAATGTCTACACATCTAAGTAGTTCTGCATGAGTGAGGCTCAAACCAGGACTGGGCACCAGGTTTCCCTACACACCATGAGTTTCATCCCTGACCATCCCTGTTTAGCTCTGAGGTCAACTATTGACCATACATGGCTCTGGTCTTTGAATTCCACCTGCACTATTTATGAAACCATGTACTTTGCATTTTAAATTAGACCATCCCGAATAGACCCTCTCAATTTAGCAGAAACACATTCAGGATTTGTTTTGCTTTTGGTTTTTGTTTTCTTGTTTTGTGTGTGCGTGTGTGTGTGTGTGTGTGTGTGTGTGTGTGTATGTGTGTTGGTATGATTAACAATGTAGCTAGAATATAATGTGGATACCAAAACATTGTTCAGGATCCAAGATAGTTCTAGAGCTAATCTCTCAGAGACCAGAGTTGATTGCTTCTCCCTACTTCCTTATCAACCAATTACCCTATTCTCTACTCCATGTAAATGTCATCCTTGTCTTGCTTATAATTCCTGTTTACTCGTAGCTTCTAATATCTCGTGGTAACCAAGTTGACATTCTCCTTGTATTTTCTACCTTCTGCTTCTGCTAATTGACTATCTGTATCTCAAGTTCAGATAGTTGAGAGACAAGACATGGTTGATTGGTTTGTGACCATTTCCCCTGCTTATCAGAGTTCTCCTGATAGGGCAGTTCAGAAGGTACTACCCAGCTTACAGGATGGATACCTTAGGTCTCTACACTGCCTAGATCCAGTTGGATCCTAGGATGATGACTTATGAAAAAGGGGCCCCATAGAAAGGGCTGTATATAAATCTGGCCAATTTAGTACATTCTCCATCTCATTTATTTGTTCTTCAAATATTTACCGAGCACGTATCTTATCCCAAACACGGTGCAGGATAAATACAAAGGTATATATGTGAAACATGGTCTCCAGTTTTACAAAGTTCATGGTCTAGTGATGGAGATAAATAAGAAAGATAATATAGCATTTTTACACAGGAAAAATGCTATAATAGATATCTATATAGGGTGACGTGGAGATAAAAAAAGATGGGATCAATTCTACTTGAAGAAGGTGAGGGAAGACTTCACAGAGGTGGCAATAAGTGCATTGGGTACTAAAGATGAATATATTTTAAGGCAGGATGTGTTTGGGGAGGAAGCTGGCTGTGTTCTCTTGGTGTGTCTTCGCAAGGTTGAGGGTATTGACCCAGAGCGACTTAACCAGGTGAGAACCAAGTTACTGAGGGCTTTGTAGGCCTTGCTGAGGAGTTTGGTTACATTCCATGGAACAAGAAGAAAATTCTCAAATGACTTTCATGGGGGAATGTCACAGTTCAACGTATGTGTTGGGAAGAGACTACTTTGGTGGCAGAGGGAAAGATGGACTGGGGTTGAATGACAACAGAAGATGAAGACCAATTAGGAAGCTATTGCACTGAATGAGGAAATAAGGGTCTGGGCGAAAGTGGCCAAATATATGCCATGCATGCTGTTATTCTCCAACCCAGGTCTGTGGCCCACATTACTAAGTGATCAGGGCATTCCTCCGCTGAGTCCCAGGGAAATTTCATCGTCTTACTCAACTGAGTATACAGGGCAGACATTACCAAGGGACCAGCAGTTGAAAGTCTTTGCAAATCGGGCTCAACCCACATCACTGATAGTGGGGGAGGAGGCAAAAGAGGCTGTAAGGGTTGATGAACCTCCCAAACCCTCAAGAGTCTTTTCTTTGAGTCGTCCCCCTTACTGCTGGCTAGATGTGTGATCATCAGGTTCATTGCAATCACTGACAACTGGGTAGTGCTTTACAGCTTATAATGTAATTTTCAATTTTTAATTTCTCACTCTAAACATGCAAGAAAGACAGGGAAAGGAAGTCCCACTTTCCTTTCTTTATAGCCCAGAAACCTGAGGCTCGGAGAACCTAGACTCCTTTGGCTCTCTGAGCTCTAAGGGCACTTTATCCCTTTGACGGTCAGCGACCCAGTAACTATTATCCCCAACTTTTTGCCACACACTGAGCATACAGTTAAGCATGACTTGGTCCTTGTATTTCTTTTTATTGCCCCATATCGGATTTATCTGAGCGTATTTCTTTTATACCTTCCTCCAGATTATCAGTTCCCTGAGGGCAAAGCCTCTGGAAAATATTACTGTTCCTCATCACAGCCTGGATGCCGCACACGAGAACACCCCAAAGAGACCGGCGTGTGGCCTGGATTTGCCTAACCTTGGCTGCGACATCAGAGCTCAGGGATCCAGTTACAGATCAGCCCAGAGGTCTGTTTCTGATCAGCTCGGCAGCCATCTGTAATGCCTGCTAGTCATTTAACCTGGCAGAGAGTAAGGGCCTCTCCCCCAAATAGAGTGTAAAACCACAACCACAGCCCGCAAGACCTTGAGACGTGCAAATCCAGCGATTACCCAATGGCAAGTATGGGTGTGCTGGAAGGCAGACTTTTCCAAGTCTTCTAAGTCCAGAATCACTTGGATCACATCACACTTGCCCAAGATGGACACAACGGGGTGCGTGACCTTCCGACTTCAACAACGCCCACCATTTCAGAGTCCAGAGGATGACTTTGAATCTGGATGCTTCTGAGGCCTCAAATGCTCACATCACCTGGAGACTCTGCAAGACCAAGAAGCTGTGGGACTGGCTGGCAGTGATGTCACAGCCACGCCAGCACTGCCTTCTGAGGAGCTGTCTGCCCCCTTGACTATCTCATACCCCATCTTGATTTATACATGATATCTTATAATATCCAAAGCAGCGCTCAAGGAATCTTCCTTAGCCTCAGCCTCCTACCGCCACCCCAGGCATGTAATAATGTCCCAGAAATACACAGGCTGCCATATCTTATTACATAAATATAGGCCTGAGAAGCTTCTCCATGTGACAGTAGGAAGCAAGTGCCAGGAATGGCCCGGGGGAAGAGGGAGACAGAGCACTATCATCTCAGAGTTCTTAAGTGGAAATATTATCTCCCAGCATCGTTCCAATTAAAATTGGAAAATATGGAGCCCCACCTCCCCTTTCCTATATGTTGGGGCAGGAACACAGGGAAGGATATGCACCCAGAAGTCCTGCTTTGTTCCCTGGCTCTGCTGGGCATTTCAGTGTGTTGAGAAGGTCACTGTCTTCTGAGTTGTGGTTTCCTCCTCTCTAGAATGAGGGGAAATGGTACAACCTGCCAGGTGAATTTTTGACAGAATGAAAGGACACCACAGGTGTGAAAATGTGAAAATACAAACTACAGCTACACAAATTTTATTTCATAATCATCATAACAACAGTGATAATAATGATAAATTTCCATGCCTCTTGACCTCAGTGAAACATCTACTTTGTATGGGATGGTAATATCAACAGGAAGTACATAATATTTGACAGTTTTACAGAGGATGTTGATCCCCACTCTCCCATGTTTTATTACTTACTCCCCATTCATGGAAGAGACAAGTGTCCCTCACACAGTTGTATGAGCTGCCCAAGTCACACAGGCAGCTTAGGGTAGGTCCCTGAGGACCCCAGCTCATCTCTGGTCCCCCCAGCCCAAACCCCATGCTCTCCCTCATATGTTCTCCACAGGTAAGAGTGGGAGCAGCAGGGTGGGGGGCTCGTGTGTATGTGTGTGTGTGTGTGTGTGTGTGTGTGGTGGTGCAGGGGGAGAGAGCCGGAAACCTTGGCTCTGGTTCTTCCATGCAAAGGAAACTCTAGGCTTTGGCTCATTTATATGGAGGCAGCTTCTTTACTTGAAGCTTCTTCTGTCAAAAGTAATTGTATTTCTTGGTCTCCCTCTGCTCAAGCCCTTCATCCCTTGTGCCATTTATGGTAACTGTGCCATCTGAACTAATCTCACCGCTGGTTCTTTGGTGCTAAAAACAACATTGTGTCAAGCAGACCCTTTGTGCTGAGGTAGCTCTGCTCCCTGGTCACTCTGTGCTCAGGCAACTGGGTCACCTTGTTCCTCTGCGCTAAAGTGTCTCTGGCTCTGTTCGTTCCCTTTGTTCTCAGGAATCCATATGCTCTAGTTTTGTCCATGTCCATTTGGGAGGGGTAAGGGCAGGCTGGGAATTTTCTGAGCTTAATCCTCTAGGCTGTGGGTAATTCCTGAGTTCACCTGGAAACAGCATCTAAGGCAGAGGCTGTTCTGTGCAGGTAGTTTATTTGGTCAGGGAGGGCTCTGGAGAGAGGCCCGCTGGAGGGAGACAGCACAGGAGGGGAAGGCAATACGAGGATGTGCTACAGGTGACCGATGCTTCTCCCATGCCTTGGAGGAGACTCAGAAAATGAGAAGTCAGAGCACGAAGGAAAAACATATTTACCCATCAGCCTCTCTCCTCCATTGGTTCAGGTGGTCCTCTGGCCATTTACTTGCCTGTGTTCCCAGTTACACGCGCACAGGGCTAGCAGGTTGCGTGGTTGCTCTCACTTTCATGTCAGAGATGTCCCAGGACAGGAAGGGAGGTGGATATGTGATGTGCACCTGGGCAAAGAGAGCAGGCAAACCCCACCCCCACCCCCACCCCCACCACGAGAATCTGTCACCATCCAAGCAGATCCAAGAAGATGGGCGTCGCTGCTGGAAGATAAGAAGTGGAGCCCAGAAGCTGAGGAATAGTCCCCAGAAGGTGTCCTGGACCACAATAGCATCATGTGGACCTTCTGGGGACCAGGATTTCAAGGCAGATGCTCGGCCAGATCCTCTGTGTGTGCCTCTGAACCGACAGGTGGGTCCCCTTGGCGGCACACCCCCAGAGCTGTAGCTTGGGAAGAGTCCCCCTGAATGGATGCATACATAGAATGAGCTTTTGATTCCAGGGTGACCAGTTGTCTCGGCGACCTGAGTCTCTGATACTAGGAACAGCACTAACCATTAAGCATTTAATAACATGATTATGACAACGAGACACAGCGTGGGGAACGGAGAGGCACTTGGCAGCCTCAACAGCATGCTCCAGGCCTCGGCGAGGACCACTCCTTCCAATGAAGGGGGGTGTTGAAAATGCAGAGCAGAAAGATTGATAATTATTTGAAACAAGCTTAAACATTTGGATTGCTCCAACCGCCTTAAATCACTCTGCCATATTTATACTTGACTAGTGTTCTACATAACAACTTCCAAATCAAAGACTTTTGAAAAATTTCAATCACTGTGTTTTGAAGTGATTGAGAGCTCAGGGCGTGAGCGGTGTAGAAATAAGGCATATTAACATTATTAGCGCGACAAATTTCCTGAAGTAGTTACATTAAGAAATGATCAAGGCCTTAGCCTCTGTAAAAGGAGAGGGAGCGGCTTGTGGCTCAGGCATTTGGTTTTGAAAGGATCTTAACTCTTTTGATGCTGAGAAGAGATCAGTGGTCTGAAAACTGAGAACTGCCAATGGACTGTGGTGTCAGAAGGAGATCTTTGGTCATATCGGGACTGTGGGGAAAGGGAAGATGGAAGGGAGGAAAGGTAGAAGGAAAGCAACCATAAAAGTAGTTCACATGTATATAGAGCTTAGAATATGTCAGGGGTTGTCTTAAATGCCTTACATATATGAATGTACTTACACTTATTCATCCCATGGTTACTCGATTGCATAAGGTAAATCCTACTGTTGTCCCATTTCACAAGTTAGAGGGGAACTAAAGTCCTATATATAGTGAAGAAACCACAACATAAGCCAGACTCACTCCAGAGTGCCTGCTTTTGAAAGAGGGAAGGAAAAAACATATGTCTAACCCCAGAGTGTGCCAGAGACATTGACTCCTGAGATTTTCCTTTCATTGGATAGAGAAGGAAGCCAAGGCCCAGACGGATTGACCAAAGCCACACGGCTTGTGAGTGGCCAGCACAGGATTTTAATGCAGATCTCTTTCTGGCTCTTTCCTTCCCATTTGGGATGCTTATTAACAAGCAGGTTGCCTCATGTATAGTGAGTGTTCAGTAAATATCAGATGCTAGACTGCCATGAAAATGGGCACCCCGGCCAACAACAATTGTCCTGATTTCAGGCTATTATACAAAGAACATCTCACCAGTAGTCATGGCTCCATAGCCCTAGAGAAAGTTCAAGTGAAATGTAAACTGTTGCCAGATGGAATCTCAGGAGATTCTTGCCTTGGGGTCACTCAGAAAAAGGCCTGGTTCAAACTCGAGTCACGGGTAAACTTCCCCAATGTTTCAGGAAGTGAACATTTGGGCCCCCTCCTATCAGTTCTGTGTCCTTCTGAATGCACCCCCAGAGTCCCTTTCTCTCTGTTGGGGCAAGCAGGGACAGACAGGATAGAAACCTTGTAGCCTCCACCTTAGTTCGGAGACAGCCATCAAGTATAAAAGAGAGGTTTCTTCTCTCTGACCTCTTGCTATTCCAAAGGGTTATGGTGAGACTTTTTAACACTTTAGACCACCCACTTGTAAATAACCAAGACTTTAAAAAATATTCTAGCTAGAAAAAATACAAATTCCTTGTTTTTTACACCTCCCTGTTCCTGAAGGCAGGCTGTAACCTTAAGCAAGCCTTAAACCTTAACAGAACTATTGATACTTTCCTGTATTTTCTCATTTAAACCTTACAATAGTCCTATGGAGTCAGAATTATTATCCTTATTTTACAGACCGTAAAACTGTCAACACAACTGAGCCTCACCCACATAAAGCAGACGATAATCATTGCTTCATATTATTTTTGGAGTGTTTCAATGACTGATAATCAGATTAATTCCAAATTGTGTTTCAGTTTACAAATCTAGAAAATGAAAACATTTTAGGTGATCTCTTGTTTTCTTCCCAACTCCTGCATTCTAGAATCTCTTCCAAGTTTAGGAAAAGGAAAAGAAAGAAAAGAAGAAACAGTTTTAAAGCTTCAACTGTGTGCCAGGCACTTTGTACTTCATTTTCACAAGAAACTTCATGAAAATGGTATCAGTGTGCCCTTTGGAAGGGGGAGGAGTAAAGATCACCAGGTTGAGTTGCCCAACACCATGAAGCTTGAAGTCACAGATCTGGAGCTCCAATCCTCTGAACACAGAGCCTGGAGACTTTTCTCTACTTTACAGCCAGATGGGCTCCCTCCAATAATGCCTGTCCTGTGAAAACACTTCAGAGATGGTATCTACCCCACTTTTCTGAGCCACCTACAGCTCTATTGGATTTTGGATACTTGAGAGCTCTTTGGGCAAGGCAACCTCATTATTTAAGGCTAAGATCTTGACTTTTGCCATAGACAATCATGTGTTACAAAAGTTAGCATTATGTGGTCGGCTTCTACAGAATTGGTGCCAAGGACCTCCCCGACCAACAGATGATGTGAGCTGCTTCCAATCTGAATAGTGCCCCCTGAAGCTGTTCAGTGTGGTCTTGCTACCTGCAAGGTCCTCCAAAAGACTTGGGAAATCTCCATCACAACAAACGTGTAACTACATGTTTAATGTCTGTCTTCCTTGTTGGACTCTAAGCCTCTTGAAGAAAAGGGCTGTGTTTTATTAGCCATAAGCATTAGTATCAACTCACCTAAAGATGGCTGAGCTGGCCAGGCCACCACTTAATAGCTCCAGAGCTCACTAGGTGAAATTAGTTTCTGTCTTTATACTGGGTGATTCTACAGCGGATCATGCCAAGGTGTGGATTTATGGAGCTTTTCTCAGAATTTTGTGTTTTTCCCCGTCAAAGATTGATATGTTCGTCCTTTGATGCACAATGTCCTTTAGGCTAGGCTGAATTAGATGAGAATGATACTAAAGTCAGCGTTGGGCAAGGGAGCTAGGTTGTGCTTGACATTGACAAGAAGTCAGGGTTGTAAAGCAAATCTTGGTGGGGGTTAGGGGGGTATTTGAGAGGGAGGAAAGAAAGGGAGACCCAGTATCTTAGCGGGTGGCCAGGACATTTGAGAGCTAGGGGAACCGAAGAACATAGTTCAGGACCAAGCCCATGAGCAGAGATTATGTGCCAAGGTACAAATTTACTTAGTATCCACTCCATGCATTTGGTCTGGGAGTACCAAGGTAAGGTGGTAACCGTCTGGGTGCTCTGACAGTTATGAGAAGCACTATTCTGCCTATCTGTCCTGTCTTTCTGCCAAATATCAGTGTGGTTGGCTGTATGTCAGTGACTGTAGTGAGATTTTGTATTTGTGGCAGCTTTAAGTGACAACACTTGCAGGATTTGCCGGACTTTGATCATGTTGCCCTATGTATCACTTATGACCAGGATTCTTGGGGTGAAAATGGGATGAAGAGGCAGTGGCAATCAATTCTGAGCCCCTGAAACACATAGACACTCCCCACACCCTCCCCACCACAGGACAAATGAGATAAGGGTGTGAAAATGCTTTGTGAACTACGAGGTGCCTCACAGATGTGAGGGGCTTTATGATGAATATCCCATGTGATCTAGACAGAAGTGCTGGTTGTGACCATGTAAACAGTGCTGCTTGGACAGTCAGTCGGCTCCCGAGGCTGAGATCGTGTGAAGTCGTAGCATGGAAAAACCAAGACCAAGCCCTCGAATTTTTACCTGAGTCTAGAAACGCAGATGATATTCGACTTCATCTTTGTTTCCTTTTGAGTTTTATGAGAAAGGCTGGCTGGATAAGGGAAGAAATGCACCGGAGGAGTACTCCAATGAAGACAGCCCAAGGTTGTTTGCAAACCTCTCCTCCTCTCCCTCACTAGTCACGGCTTCAGTCCTCTCCTTCCTCAAGCCTTTTCCTTGGTGAGCTTCCTGGGTTGACTTCTGTTGAAGCTGGATGATTATTGGAGTATTGGATTCCTATAGCTCTGGACAGAGCCCAGCGCCTGCACTGCTGTTCATGTTTGATCTCCCATTCAAGTTTCCGGAAGAAGTTGGCTGAACCGAGGATCAAAGATTTCTCCATTTGCTGCTGCTTCTCCCCTCTGACAGCCTCACTGCAAGCCGTTTAGCACAGAAGCAAATTAACTCCTCAACTGATCGTTGGCTCAGAATTTCTCCCGTCCTTGCAGAAAAGGGCAGTTTAGATGGACCCAAGGTTTCAGAGAAGGGGATTTTTATTTCAGTTTGAATGTGCCTGCAGGTAAAGACATAGTTCAGTTTTCTTCCATTCCAGGGGACCCCTCGGGGGGAGCCTGTTTGCTCTCGCCAAATGATTTTGTTTGCCGGATAGAACTCCTTGGAGAGAGTTTTCCCACAAACACAGAGAACTTGGATGCTTCCCTTGGAACATCTTGGTTTCTGAAATGCTCAGACCGGAGACTTCACTGTTTTCAGCAATAACTTGGGCTCTCCAGGGAGGAGTCGTATTCCTGCACAAAGCACACAAAATCAGAGAATCTTATTTTCTGGTGCCAACACTCTACTAATTAACAGTGTCAACCTTCCCTCCTCTAGACCTCAGTTTCCTAAGTGAGGCCATCATTTAAAAGAAAAGTAATTCTCAACTGCCTACTAGGCATCTGGCTCCGTGCTGGTCTCTGTCCTCAAAAAGCTTGACCTGTAGAGCTTTCTTCCTCAGTCTTCAAGGTGCTTTGAAGTCACCCAAGGATCATGTTAAAATGCAGATTCTGATCCAGTAGTTCTGGAGCGGGGCCCGACCTTCTGCATTTCTGATAAGCTCCTGTGTGGTGCTAATGATGCTTGTCCTTCAAAGCCACTTGGAACAAGGAGGGTCTGGAGGAGGTGGAGTACTGGTGTAGACTAAGATTTTGAATAAATTTTAGCACTGGTTTAAATGGAAGTCTAATATGTAACAGACAAAAGTGGAATTGTTCTTGTTGAGGGAGGGCAGCATGGTGGAATCCTTGAATATATCCAGTTCAGGCTTCCTCCTTGGCCACTGTCTCTAGCCTCCTCCACTGATGACATCCATGAGGCGCCTCCGTGGTACGGCTGAGTCCACACTGGGCCTAGTTTGGAGGCCAGAGCAAGGGTTGATCTCTGGGTACATGCTGTGTTGATGAGGATAATGTGGAAAGATGTCATCTGCATTTTAACGGCCGGAAAGAACATGGCCTTTATTTTGTGTCTCAACTTGGCTGGGTCACAGTACTCAGATATTTGCTCAAACACCAATATAGATGTCCTTGTGAAGGCTTTTTGTTTGTTTGTTTGTTTTCTTATTTTCTTTTATTTTTTTAAGATGAGATTAACATTTAAATCAGCAGATTTGGAGTAAAGCAGATTACCTTTCTTGCTTTGGGTGGGCCTCATCCAATCAGTTGAAGGCCTTAAGAGAAAGCAGACTGAGGTCACAGAGGAAAAGGGAATTCTGTCTTTTAGACTCAAGCTCCAATATCACCTCATCTCTGTATCTCCAGCCTGTGGGTCTGCCCTAAAGATTTTGGACTTGCCAGACCCTACAATCACATGTGCCAATGACTTAAAATCTCTCCAACTGGTTCTGGTTCTGTTTCTCTAGAGAATTCTAACTAATAAAGCCCCTTCAAGAACCAACGAGTTTATGTAAATAAAATCTTCTCTTCTGTCTTAATATCTGTGACCATTTGAGCCTGTAAATGTGCGATTTGTGATCTATGATTATTTGTGGGGCCCTTCTGGCTTGAAACTGCGGGGGTCCCACAATTAGAATGGAATGTGGGGCTTAGGCCTGGACTCAAGACATCTGGGTTGCTATCTTGACCTTACTGTTAACACACTGTGACCTGGGGCAAATTATTTCCCCTGACTGAGCCTTTGTTTCTTCCTCTATAAAATGATACGATGATCTATACCAACATTTTCTAAATGATTTTCTGAAGAATATTAGAATTCCAAATTAGTTTGGAAAATGATGCATGTATCTTCCCCTTTATTCATTTCAAAGTCCCTGAGAAGTCCCGCAGCAAAGAATTCTACTTAATTTTCTTCTCAAGCTTATTAAATCTAGTGCAGACATATTTTGATACACATAATACTGGATGGCTGTTCTCTTCAGCCCTCAGATTAGTTATTCTTTCATAGGATTCAAAGATTCAAAGACAGAAGCCAAGAAAAAATTGGTCAAAATCTTTTCCATAATACTTAAGGGTGTGCTACTTTTACATCCTTAAAATAAGAATATTAATAGAACTTACCACACTGGGTTGTTGTAAGGATCATGTTAAATAATGCATGCAGAGCACTTAGCATAGAGCCTAGCACCTAGTAAGCAGTCAATATCTATATTTTTTTTACCTTGAGCCAAAAAGAGTCATATTTTAAGAGTTCGGTTCTAAGAGGAACTCAGGCATTCAGTCCCTCAAACCAAACCCAAACCGTTTTATGCTTAGATTATTTCACCATGGGTGAAGGGCGACTTCCAGGCATTTGAAATCACTGACGTCCCTCTGGCAATCCGAGAGCATTCTGGAGCCAAGATACTAATGATTTAAGCATTAATAAATCCAGAGATAGGTTATTCAATTTTCTTTTCAATGCAGATCATAAAAGAGGGAAGAATATTCGGGTCAAAACGTACTGAAGGCTTTACTGAATCCGAAGGCTTTGGAACATTTTCGTGGCAACTCACCAGGTCTAGGACCACGCTGCACTTCCTCAGTCCGAGGGCTTGGAGGGGGCCGTAACTTTTCTTTCTGAGCCTGAAAACACTCAAAAAGCTATGTTCTACTTGCGTAGCGCTTTTGGCCTATCCAAGGACACTCACATCTATCTTCTCTCTTCAACATCTCAAAACCCGCTGATTGACGAAGGGCAGGTAGAACTTGACTCTTCAACAAATGGGGAAACTGAGGCCCAGAAAGTTGTGCGATTTATTCAAAGTCCTAACGTGCGTTGGCCAAGGAGCCTGGACTGGAAATGCCACCTCGTGATCCTCAGTAGCAGTCTCTGCCTAGTGGACCTCACACCTGCACAGGTGACCCACACAGCAGGGACACAGCCCTGGGAGCCTAGCAGCTCCCTGTGGGATGCAGCCCATTGGTATGCAAGCTTGATGGGCTCTGGCTAATCTTGCTGAGGGAACCCTTCAATCTGAATAACAATCAACAAGATTTTAAAGAAATTTGGGCCAATTTCCTGGAAGTCTATGATTAATCTAATTGCTGGGTTTTCCTCTGTTTTTGTCTCCCACTGTTAATTTCATTTATTTTTCTCTTTCTTCCCCGACACAGACTGCCTTGTCTCTGTGCGTGGTTTTGTCACTGTTGTTATTTGTCCATACATAGTTTATCATTGGCAATGCATTCAATGGGATTGTTGTACGCTGTGTTTGGGGAAGGAGAATTTTTCAACAGAGACAACATCATGCGGCAAGAAGAAAAGCACTGGGCTGAATTTCAGAGCCCCCTTTTCAAAGCCTAGCTCTGCGGATACCTCCTCTGCCTCCCTGGCTCCTCACGGCTAAAGAGACCCTCTGCTTCTCCTGGCCCCTCTCCCCATTAAAAAATACCTGGGATTGCATAAGAAACTTGAGGGGCGGTGCCATGCTGCCAACTGTTGGCAATAAAGAAAGTAGTAAAAAAAACAAACAGATTTTGGTCGAATAGAATAGAAAATGTCTCCTTTCAGTAAGGAGATTTGGGTTTCTAGATACATCAGAGAGACAGAGGGATGGTGAACCAAATGGACAAAGGCAGTCTAGCATTCAGATCAGACAGAAGTTCTGGAATGAGTTGGAGAGAGGTTAAAAGAGTAAAGGAGAGACTTACTGCTGGCTGTGACTACACATGTTAGAAGAGCCAGAGGTGGTCAGAGAGGACTGGGGAGAGACGCAGACGTGCTAATCTATCAACCAGGTGAAACAAGAGTGAAGCAAACATTCCTTGCACCTGTTTCTGTTCCTCGGGATGTGCCCAGCCGGGAACTGCACCCAGTCACAAACTCCTAGACTCGGGAGAGCAGAGATGAATGATTGGTCTGGCAAAATAGCATCCGAACGGTTCAACTTGCTGGGTGTAGTGAGTGACATTGCTACTGAGGGTGGGGCACTAAGAGAGGAGAGTGTGAACTTGGTTCTTGGGCAGCCTGTCACACAGATGACCCCGGGGCCAGCCCTTCCCAACCAGCCACCTGTAGGCCCTACTTTATACCTCAAGCGGTTGTTCAGGAAATGTGTCATGAGGCCAGCCAAGGTCTCTGGTTTCTATTCAGTCTGAATTCTATTAGAAGATTAAAGACTGTCCTTGACTGTCTTTGAGGCCTAGAGATGTCCTTTCTCACCAACCTCCTGCCAGAAAGCTGGAGAGGTATGAAGTACTCGGTAGACAGGAGGCAGTCATAATAAAGGCCCTTAATATCGGACCCTTAATGTATGCTAGGTACAAAGCTGCTTTATCTCATCGTTCCTCACCCTCACTCTTATAATAAATATATATTTTATAATATTTACTTATTTGCAAAACCCAGCTCGATTCAAAGTGAAAATATGGGCCTTTTGTTTAAAAAAATTATTGAGAATTCCAAGATGATCAGAGCAGAGCATTAAACCAAGTGTAGCACCCTTCTGAGCATGGGGCTCTGTGCGGACACAGACCTTAATGCTCATGAAGCCATCCCTGCTTATGATTATACCTGAGACACAGAGACACAGAGTAATTTCCCCAAGATGATGAAGCTAAGAAGCTGAGATTCTGACAGTGGAACCTGAACTCTTAGCCACTCTGCGAACTTGTCTCAACTTAGAGAGATGGTGAGCAGCAGACCCTCCAGCTTTGCCAACACTCCTCTGCCACAGACAGTTGCAGGAGAACCTGGCTGATCCCATTCAAGAGCCACAGCCTGGTCACACTGCGAGCATGCGCACACGGGAGGCTCCCGCCACTGGTTCTCACGCTCCGGGCCTGAGAAGCTCACACTCAGTCTCCAGAAGCCACACCCTCCACTAGACCCCATTGCCTCATCCGCAAGAGACAATAGCAGCAAAATCGCCAGCAACAGCAATGAACAAAGCTGTGCGCCTGGAAGTGCTTGCTCCGTGAAACCACAGTCCTCCCCTAGACCCGATGAAGAGGCATCTCCTGGGAGGAAAACATCCACACTCACACTCCAGGCTTTGCCTCTGGGGTCCCACCTACTCTCTTTGCCCAGAGAGACAGTGACAGAGGTCTCAGAAGGTGTTCTGTCACTTCTCCGGGGCTTTTTGTCCCGGGATCCCAAGTTCTCATCTACTCTGTCTCCCAGGAGCCTAAAGCTCTCTGCGATCCACATTTCAGAGTGGCTGAGACATGGAGGGAGGCCGGGCCATGGGCTATCTCCCAGTACCTCCTACCATCTGGGCATTTATACCTTCTCCTTCAGATGTGCATCGGTGAAGGCTGTCACCAGAGTAGCCCCTACCTGGACTCTGTGACACTATTTAGGGACACAGGGCACAGTCACAAATTGGGCAAGCTATAAAGGCAAGAGGCCATCAGGGAGGGCATCTTTTGTCTTGAAGAGGAGGACTATTTGGTATGAGATCTTGGAGAGGGCTACTCAGACAACACGTTGGGTATGGAAAATGCATAAGCCACGGGTGAGACCGATGTGGCTCTTCCCCTGGAGTTCACAGCCTAGTGGGCAACACAGACCGCAAGTAAGTGATTTTATAAATGCATCATTGTAATTGCGAGAGGTGCCGGGAAAACACAAGATGATATGAAAGTGCACACAGATGGCCTGATCCAGTCGGAGGGGTCAGGAAGGGTCTGAAGAAATGAGAAGGAAGCAGAAACTTCCACGAGGATTAGAAGTTAGCCAGTAAATCAGGTGGCAGAGGCAGCCGGAGGGGGCCCCAGCAAAGGAAACCCCGCCCCTAAGCCAGGAATATGCCAGGTCCTTGCCCCAGGGGTGCCAGAGAGGGTCACCAGGAGAAAAGCTGCTAGGCGAGCCCCACTTTGGTTGGGAAGGGAGCAAGATAATGCGGGAGAGCCAGAAGAACCAGGAAGGGGAGGACAGAGTGAGGGAGCCGGGCCACAGGCCCATGGGGAGCCTGGGGGTACTGACGCCTCAGTTCCCAAGCCAAAGGTCAGGAGCCACCTTCAACTTGGGGAGCGGTGGGTGGTAGAGCTTCTGGATTCCCACTGAAGACAGGCTTCTCAACGGGGAATTATAACTCTAAGGGGCGAAGGCCGCACACTTTGAACTGGGCACCCCTTCGGGGCCTCTCTGCGGGAGGATAACAGTGATTCGCAGGACCAGCGTGAGGATTAAGGGCGAGACTGCTTACCGAGTGCCTAGCAGGGCGCTTAGCAGGGAGGAACCACTGGACGACATTCCCCACTACTAATGGTGCCGAGCGGAAGAAGATAAGCTTCAGACCTTGAATGGCCAAAGTCTGAAACTTGCTTGTGTCACTTTTCTGCGACCTGGGCCGACAGCGTGGCCTTTCATGGTCCCACTTTCATCATCTGTAAAATGGGGACAATAGGACTTCTTAATGCAAAGACGTGGGCACACAGTTAATAATCATCCCTTCCTCTTTATTTCCTCCGAGCTTTTTAGTCTTTGTAAATCCATCTTGTCTCAACATCTGAGGGATGAGGGTCTTTGTGCATTTTGCCAGCCTCTCACCAGGTCTTCTAACGGGCAATGGATCCAGCCTGGAGAAAAGGAGTTGCCAGGCTCACCGCCTGCAGTTTACAAAGCCCATCCATATGCTTTGCAAACCGAGAATCTCAGAACACTCTGGTAAAGGGGCCTGGAGGTCAGAGTTATCATCTGCCTTTCATGGACAAGAACCCAGAAACTCTGAGGGGTCACTTCACTTCTCCAAATCATGGAATTCTGAGGCAAACTCCATACCCAAGCCCACACAGGAGAGCACGCCCATTTACCAGCTACAAACAAACAAACAAACAAGAAAAGAAAAGAAAAGAAAAGAAAAGAAAAACCAGAAAAGGCTCTTCCAGGACTCTCGGGGGGCATATCATTGGGAAAAAGTTAAATGAGGTTCCTTCAAATGATCGTTCAAAAAGAAGTTTGGGGTAGATGTGGAATGCTGGAGGCGGCAGGGTTGGGGGGAATGAGGGGGGAAGGAATGTGCCAGATTGTAACAAATTCATTGTTACGGAGTCCTTGACCTTCAGAGGAAAACCAGGTTCCCGGGAAGGCTGGAAAGGCTGGGCGTGCCTATGGGGGCAGGCAGATCCTGGAATTTTCTGCCACAAGAAGCAACAGCCAGCGGGCCCCAGACACTCCTCCCGGCACCTCCCTCCCCAACAAGAGCTGTCTTTCCAGCTAATCCCTGGGGGCCTCCGCTCACTCTCCCACCTGGGCTCCATCCAGTCCTTCTCTGCTCTTGCCAGGGGCTGGAGTGCTGGTGGCCGGCTCGGCTCGCCTCCCTTGGCCTGAGTGCGTCCTAGCCCACTCTGGATATTAGAGCATTCTCGCGTTTGAAAGGCTCCTTTATTTTTAGTGCTAAATCAACAAAGCTGTTACTGTCATTTTCCATCAGATCGTCATCTTCCACGGATTCAAAATTACACTCAGCTGCAAACTATTGACACTCCTCTTAACAAAAAAATGGTTTTAATAAATCTTTACATTAGCCTATGAGATAAAAAAAAAATCTTTACCATGAAATATACAAGTGTATAAGTGTTTTATGAAAGTTTTATTAACTTTACAAAAGAAAAATTGGCAGTGGACCATGCACATCCTGTACTCCTAACACGTGGTTATAAATTACATGTTCTTTCCAATAACATCTGAAAAAGAGACTGTAATTTAAATTTCAAAACCACTTGGCATACCTACTATATAGTGCTGACATGAAGTAAAAGGAGGAACTGGAGAGGCCCAGACAAAGAAGGGAAATATAAAGACGTCCTTAGCTAAAAAGCTGCTGATGGGTACAATCCCCCTCCAGCTGGACAGGGATCAAGTACTTGCTTGTCATATCATTCAATGCACTGTTCAATCTGGGATTCTTCCTTTCAACAAAAAGAGAACTTAAGTGCTAGTAATCATCGCTTGCAGAACTTTATCTCCCAGATACCTTCTTTATGTCAGGATTTCTCAATGACCGTTGCCGCTGGCAGAGGGATCAAAGTTGTTATTAAACACAAATGCAATCCCCAGCCCGTGCAGGAGGTGTGAGCAGTGACGGTCCCTCCCTGGGATGAAAGCCTGCCGCTGCCTTAATGATTTCTCATTTACTCTCCCCGCTTCTTAGACTTTTAAATAAAGTTCCTATGGGGTCTGTCCAATGTCGGGACTGGGGTCCAGCTTTTCTCTGCAAGTGAGTGCTTGAGTGTCAGGAACATTCTGGGACGTGAACCCAGTGGGATGCCTGGCATTTGGAGAAGCCCTCCGGAAGTGAGCAGACGGCAAGAGATCTGGCTGTAATCTGCAAAGTTTACAGGTTTGGGGAAAGCAGACGTCCGCCAGGGTCTCAGAAGCACTGAGCCTGCCTTCTAAGTAGTAACAGAGCAGAAAGACATAATCTAAAGGCAAATAAACTTGGATTCAAAATCCAGTTTCAATGGTCACATGCTGTGTGGCCCTGAGCGAGTTACTTACCCTCTCTCTTCTCGTTGAGTCATATTGAGAATGTCCGAGGCAGCTTCCTTTGGTGTACAAGCTTACCTTTTCCATCGCATGAAGACGGGTCCTAGAGGACATCCCTTCCACATCCAAGAACTGAACATGGGTTGAAAATGGTTCATGAGAGGTGGAAGGGGTGGGAACACTCCACCGTGCTCCCTACAGGCATAGTCATCCAGAGCCTGAGCGTCTGCAGCTTCTTTCAAGGTCTTGAACCTTCTAGTTTGTCACTGACAAAATCTTAGCCTCTGAGAGGTGTCCCCAAGTGGGGGGCTCCAGGCCAGAAGGCCCAGCACTTGTAGCTAGAAAAATGCAGACAAGCCCTTTTAGTTGGGTGACAGGTGACACCAGAAACTGCAGCAGGGTTTCTGAGCCGAGAGGCAGGGCCCAGGTGTTGGAAGGAGCCCTCCCAATCATTTCTTTCCACAGTAGAAAGAATTTGAACTGATTTCCAGGCAGACGAGGGACAGTCTTCTGGCTGTTTTGGAAAGATCAGAAAGGCAAGAAGCCTGCTAACACACCTACCTCTCTGCCTGTCACCTCCATTCATGTGGTTGTTTGTGAACTCATTCTTAGTTGTAGGATTAGTTCGTTGAAATAAACTGAGGAAGAAAGCCCCACGCTGGAATGGCTTTGGAGAGTAGACTCTGTGGGGATCCAGGAGGACCCGTTTCCCATCACAAAAGGGAAATGTGTGCGCCTGGCAGAAAAACACAACTTTGAGCAAATAAATTATTTTCTTCCAGTTCAAAATAAGTGACGGTCCTTACAAAGTAGAACTTGCCCTCCTTCCAAATGTGTTGAAGGAAAATGACATGTCTTGGATGCGGAATTGCAAGGCCATCATGTTAATCTTGTAGGGTCCTGTGGTTCCCCGATGAGAAGGCAGACAGACGATGGGGGGTGGGGGGGGTGGGTGCGGCTTCACAGCACAGGGCCTGGGAGCAGCTGCGACTGTGTGGAGGTCACACTCGGGGACCAGCCGGCAGTGGCAGCCAGGGCCGCCCAAACTTCATTATGTGGGGAAAAGACACCCAGTGGCAAGATGCAGAAGATCTGAGAATCAGTGAGAAAAGTTCATTTGGATTGACGGGGACTTGATTAGTTTTAAGCCTGGTGTGAGGCTACTGCCTCCCTGACTTAGTCTTCAGAATATTAATGAATAGTTTGAGGAAAAGAGGCAGCACAGGGGACTTACCTGGGTAGGCTGTGCACCCTTCGTAAAGACAGCCCCGACAACAAGAACAACAAGAGACAGTGACGTGGAAAGAGGCTCAGGTCCGTTAAGATCTCCCTGCGCACCAGGCCCTGAGGTTAATACGCATTATATAATGTGTTCTTGGAAACACTTCTCAGAAGTAATTGTTATGCATTCTTATCTCCAGTTTGCAGATGAGAAATCCTTTCACCCACGGAGAGAAAATGAGTTGCCCAAAGGCACACGCCTGAGGTTCGTACCACATGTAACCTTCATGTTTTCCGTGGCCTGGTCAAGCTTCAACACCTGTCGTGCGTGCCTACAACCAGAGCCTCACTGGAAGTGATCCCCAGCCCTGACTGCCATCCTGTCTCCGGATTGAACTAGGCCTGGCCAGATTATCGCTGGCAGATAGGAAGAGGTTGGGCACTGGTCCAGGGATGCCCCATGGGGTAAAGCCTGGCACATAAGGATGTAGCCATCTCCCAGCCATAACGAGAATGAAGGGAGGCTGACCTAGCAGGTAGGGAGACACAGAGATGGGAAAACTGGGAGGATCGTCATTATCTGAGACACCTGTCCATGGACAGCCAGCAGGCCCTGTCACCAGCCAGCCAGCCAGGGTGGCAAGCTGGAGGGAGATGTCAGGAGGTGAGGAGATGAGTAGAACTCTTTGGTCTGAAAAAGGCCAGGCCAGGGCAAGATAGGACTTGGTAGCTGGATGGGAAAGGGGGCCTCTGTTTACTCAGCGGCAGCTAGTCTTGCACCTACTGTTTTTCCATTCTTCAAACTATATTTTGATACATGCTTAATATATTTTTTAAATTTTTTAAATGTTTATTTGTTTTGAGAGAGAGAGAGAGAGCGAGCAAACCAGGGAGGGGCAGAGAGAGAGGGAGAGAGAATCCCAAGCAGGCTCCGTGCTGTTGGCACAGAGCAGATGCGGGGCTCAGACTCACAACCACGAGATCACAACCTGAGTTGAAATCAAGAGCAGGACGTTTAACCCACCGGGCCACCCGGGCGCCCCTAATGTATTTAATATAATACATGCACTCATACTTGATTCTGTAGCAGCGTTACTATTTTCATTTTGTAGATGAGAAGTAAAGACTAGAAGGAGCGGATTTGCTCAGGGTCATGCAGCTGATCAGGACAGACTCAGGATTTGAACTCAGCTCCTCCTGGCTCTGGCGTCAGCGTGTCTTCCACCTCGCTGGGTGTCGGGCAGGAAGAAGGCGTCTGTTCCTGCCACACTCATTGGCTCATTTCAACAAGGCTCTCTGCCCTTACCTTGCTGCCCTAGGCCCTGCGTCCTCCCGTCTCAGAACTGCTTCAGCCAACAAGACCCCGCAGCCTGGGTTAGGGCAGAAAACATCGCTTTGGACGGAAAGCCCAGGGTTCAGCTTCTCCGCGTGTGCCAAGGGCTCAGGGCTTCAGCCCTGCCGGCCTTTGCTGGCACAGACCTTGGCTCCTCTTTCTTCTGTGACTGGTCTCCGAGGGGGGATGGGAGGCAGGGAGGAGGCAGCATGGGGCATTTCCTATTAAGGAGGGCAGGAGACAGGGAACATGAGAAGGAAAGCAACCCATTGGGAGATGCTCTGGTCATGTTGAACTGTTTCTCTCCACTTTCCACTTTCTGTGTTCAACACTTGCTCTCAAGAGCATGAAATTCTGCCGGAAGCCCAATATACAAAGCATGTGAAAAAGCCGCTGCTTTTGTTTGCCTGGGGGCTGGGGGGGGGGGGTGGCCCGAAGTCCTGACCACTGAGCCCCCCACCCTTGAACCACCTCCCGGGACCTCTGGGCCTCTTTGAACCCAGTTTGAACACCATGGGTCTGTTCCATGATGTGATTCAGACTGTCCAACCGCTAGAGAATTACTGTGCAAGACAATAAAAGCCCTAATTCTGTGGGGACACCTAGGTCCCTGTAGGTGTGAGGTTAGCCCTATCTACCCTGGACACAGGTCACGCCTCTTGGAAGGCTAAGGAAAAAAAAAACAAAAAGTGAAATCACATTTACTGAGCACCTAGTAAGTACCAAGTAGGACAACACTTTGGAGACTTGAAGCTTCTGCGAACAGATTAGGAGATTTGTGTAGGGTTAATTCTGAACAAGACCATTTGCTACATCAGTGTCTAATTATTTTTTTTTAAGTTTATTTATTTTTGAGACAGAGAGAGACAGAGCATGAACGGGGGAGGGGCAGAGAGAGAGGGAGACACAGAATCGGAAGCAGGCTCCAGGCTCCGAGCCATCAGCCCAGAGCCCGACGCGGGGCTAGAACTCATGGACCGCGAGATCGTGACCTGAGCTGAAGTCGGACGCTTAACTGACTGAGCCACCCAGGCGCCCCCAGTGTCTAATTATTTAGCACCATTCTATCTCAATAAGTGTAGAGTTTGCCACAAAAGATGCCATTAAGGCACACACCTCCTGTCGGCTACAGAAGCCAGCACCTGGGAAAGAGCCAGGGAGTCAGAGCTAAAAGCACTGAGATGGGTTTCTGGCCCCAGCACCTGCTGGCTTTGTGACCTTGGGTAAGTGATTCAACTTACCTTCTTGATCCTCACTTTCCTGCTGGTGAAACTCCTATCTCATGTAGCTATTGTGAGAATTAAATAATGCATAAGTGTGTGTAAAATCCCAAATGCGCCTGGCAGATGGCGTGTGCACTGTCCATAGAAGCCACCTTCTCTTGTTTCCTTCTCTCCGCTCTCCAGACAGCAAAATGAACCATTAACATTAAATAATAAGTTCCTAGGAAACTCCTATTCATCCTTCAAAACCTGAAGGAGCTGGTAGTTTTTTCAGCAAATCTTCCTTGAGTCTCCACAACAGGGCTAGCGCCCCTCCCAAGTTATTTGGGGACTGTGTACTTGCTTCTACTACTCCGTGTTGTTATTAACTTGTTGTAATTTCCTGTTTTAATGTTTGTTTCCCCCAGCAGACTGTCAGTTCCCTAGCGGGGGCTGGCACTGGGGACTCAGCCACCCACATTGACGGAGCTGCATGTATCATCCACAGCCCCTACTATCAGCCCAGCCAGCATTCCAGGGACTGGGAAAACTCTCCAAATTTGACAACCCATTTGATCTGCTGTCTGGAAAAGGCCAGCACCATGAGCTCTCTTTGGTGAAAAACAATTCTTCGGGGCCCTCCGAAAAAAATTCTGAGTCGTGTGTGTGTGTGTGTGTGTGTGTGTGTGTGTGTGTTCAAATGGAAAAACTCTGGAGCCATTGTTTTTGGCACTGAAATTCTTGGGCTTTTAACAAGGAAGATCTTGCCCTTCCCCATGACTGCAACCAATATGATGGAAACATAATAAAACACCAAGGAAAGCTTACAGACCAGAATTATTTTTATTCCAGCTCTACTAGAGTAAAAGGATCTGCCCTGTGTCAGGAATAATCTGGAGTAATGATACGGCCTGGTGTCAGGAGTAATCAACAGAAGACTCTGAAGGAGTAAGGACTTTGAAGTCACACAGTCCAGGGGCTCCTGGGTGGCTCAGTCGGTTAAGCGTCCGACTTCGGCTCAGGTCATGATCTCGTGGTCTGTGAGTTTGAGCCCCGCATCGGGCTCTGTGCTGACAGCTCAGAGCCTGGAGCCTGTTTCAGATTCTGTGTCTCCCTCTCTCTCTGGCCCTCCCCTGTTCATGCTCTGTCTCTCTCTGTCTCAAAAATAAAATAAACGTTAAAAAAATTTTTTTGAAGTCACACAGTCTGTGTGAGTTCAGGCTTGGGCCCCAGAGCAAGTTTGCTCATCTGTAAAATGGGATGGTGCCGCCATGCCAGCTCGTGCTGGTACCCACTGTTCCTTCTCCTCTCCCTGGGGTTGGTTCACGCGTTGCCACGTCGAATTTTCTTGAACAGGTGACTTGAAGTGTGCAAGGCCCTCCGGGAGGTAGGCAACACAGCTGGGATTGGAAGTTAGGGTTCCTGGACTCAGAAGCCTGTAATGTGTCTCTTGTTATTTGGGAAGTCTGAAATTTCTTTCTTTTTTTTTTTTAAGTTTATTTATTTATTTTGAGAGAGCGAGAGAGCGTGGGGGAGGGGCAAAGAGAGAAGGAGAGAGAATCTCAGGCATGCTCTGTGCTGTCAGTCCAGAGCCTTATGTGGGGCTCAAACTCATGAACCCAGAGATCATGACCTGAGCTGAAATCAAGAGCCAGAAGATTAACTGACTGAGCCACCCAGGCACCCCGGGAAGTCTGAAATTTCTCATCTTGATTTTTGCTTTCAGCTTTGTAATAGATTTGCAGAATTCCTCCCGGCCAGTGCTCTGAGGGCGCCCGCTGGGCTCTACTTGGGCCACCCTTCTCCCCTGACGGGGTTTCATGGGAAAAGCCTTTGGACAGAACAGACCCAAGACACGACTTTGTCATGAGAATCTGATTTGCTTGCCACACAGAAATGGTCTCCCAAACTCACCTGCTTCCTCATCGTGCAGCGTGGGGTGCGGGGGGGAAGTTGGAAGACACATCAGACTCTGCTCTGCTGAGTGAAAAATGCAGCAGCGGGGGACGGCAGCACGGGGCTTCCTCGCCGGGCAGCGCCCCCCCCCCCCCCCCCCCCCCCAGGGATTTCATTCCAGCAGCCTCTGCGGAGCCAGGAAATGAGCTCTGGATCCCAGCTGCTGCTCAGGGACACCAGGCCGCAGGGTGTGGTGGCCGCTGTGGTGTTGCCCACTTCCCCCCGCAGGAAGGAGACTCTCACTCCCTCGGAGGACACAGCTGCTGGGCTCACAGCTGCGTCCCCGTCTGGGACTGTGCTCCCCTTCAGGGCACCTCCTCACCTAAGGTTGCCTCTCCCTAGAGGCACAAAACCTCAGCCTCCTTGTCCTAATTTGGGACACCTTCGAAGGGCCCCCTCAGCTCCAGAGCCCCCCAAGGGACCATAGTGGCAGAGGCCACTGTCCCACGCTGGCTTTTTCCCCTCAGTGAGTCCTTGCCCACTAATCTGATGGTCTGGACCTGCTCACCAGGAACCGAACCTAGGACCAGGCAGAATTCTGGTCTGGGGAACTGAAAAACTGACTTCTACACTCGTCGTGTTGTGTGACCTTCGGCCAGTCCCGGATTCTCTCTGAGGCCTCAACTGTCAAATGAGCAGATTTGGTCTTCAAGTTCCCTTCAACTTGGTCTGGACTTGAGTTGTGTGAAAACATGAGCTCCGAGTAATCATGGGAGATCCAGTCTTTCCCGGTAGGGGGATCGTATATCTGTTTCCTGTGACCGTTTCAGGTGATTCTGTTGTTCGGGGTAACCGTTCACCCTCAGCTCTGTCCTGGTTTGGATGGTAAGATTTTTGGTTGTCCTACTTATGAGATACATTGGACATGAGGAGTGGGGCTGGGATTGAGGAAGGAAGCAGAGGGCAAAGGCACAGGGTCCCAAGTGCTCGTGCCTCTGTCTCCGGCTCTCCCTCCTGGGCCCTGCATCCCAGGCAACTCCTAGGCTTGCAGAGAAAGCAGCTCTGACTGTCTCCTCTGTGGCCCCTTGGTTCCCTGGGGCCTGCATGTGGAGGAAACTGATTATGCACTGTGAGCACAGAGGTGAAGGACGGGTGTGTGCATGCGTGTGTGGGTGGGTGGGGGGGAGGTGAAGGCACGTGGAGGGAGGTATATTTGTAAAGAAACAGGTTTGAGAATACATGCATCTGTGTGTGAGTCATACACGCAAGCATGTGGTCATCTGTGTGCATTTGCACACATGCATGGTACATCCACGTGAGAGTATGTCCTTGAATACTAATTAATATATGTATGTGTGGGACTGTATGCACAAGGGTGTGTATCGGCAGATGAGTAAATGGCCTTGAGTGTACAGAAGCATTTTGGAAATTACAAAGCGCTTAAAAATAATAGTCATGGTTCACATGTGCAGTGTGGACCCGGTGGATGGTTGTGCATATGCGTGCACACGTCCTTGTGGAGGAGAAGAGCTGGGAGGGGCAGTGGTGCATGTGGGCATCCGTGGAACCCCCACCTCAGCTCTCCCGTTCTCTGGATGAGGAAACAGGTTCATAGAGGTGACCCGTCCGAAGTCACAAGATTACCTATAAGGTAGATTGGATTATTCTCCATTCCTCACTCCCCTCCTTCTCTGTGACTCCCAGAACAGAAGAGAGGGCGGGCTCTATTTCCCTACTCCATTGACGTTGGCCTTGACCACGTCACCTGCTTTGACCAATGGGGATGTGAGTGGAAGTGAAAGGGTGCCAGATAAAAGCCAAAATCTCAAGGGGCACTTGCACTCTGACCTTGTCTGCAAAATTTGTCCCAGGGAAGCTGCTTCCAGAAAGATGAGACACCGGGAAGCATCTGAATGCAACGTGCAGCCAGGAACCCCGCTGACCTGAGGCCTGAAGCAGGGCCGCCACCAGAGTTTATCAGCCAAATCCCACTCAATCTGCATTTATGTGAGTATGTTCACCAATGTTTGTGGAGGTTTTGAAGCATTCAGTGATGGAGACAGCTGGCTGATCTACTGGTGTGACCGGATTTTAGGGCAGAGGCCCTGTTTCTAAGTTCCCAGGATTGTCTGGGGCCGTCTGAGAGATGGTGACTCAGGTGATCCTGGGTATGGTCTGAGCTTTGAAAGTTCTAAAAAGTGCCCAAGGGATTTGAGTGTGCAGATAAATTCAGAAACACTGCCTCACACGCCTAGGGGAAGGCAACCGTGGGATGCGATGAGAGAAGTAAGTTCAGGTTTCACAAAGCTGTGACTGCCAAGCCAAAGATCTTGGCTTTATTCTGCAAGTGACATGGGGCCAATGAAGGGTTTTAAGGAGCACAAGGACATGTTTATATTCGTGTTTTAGAAGGATCACCCAGACAGTTCCAGGGCATTTTGGAAACCAGCTGGGTTTCCTGGGTTACCTAGCTGGGTTCCTGCCTTTCCTGGTAACCTCTGCTTGGTCAAATATGGGATTCAGACTTACACCTGGGCCTCAAACCCATTTCCAGAGTGGACTCAAGTGACCCCGTAGCTGCTAATGACTGTCTTAGAAGCGGGAAAAGAAAGTCAACTTTTCCCAGCAACGGGGGGACATAGGCCTCACCATCTCCCACTTGGATAGCCCAACCCCATCACCTCTCTGCCCCTTTCCCGTGCCTTCTTCCGCCATGTAGAGCCCAGCTAATCTTGCTACTGCTCAGCTTGTGGGCCGGTCCCAGCTGCGGCGGCCTCTAGGGTAGGGTCCAACCTCTTTCCTGGGGGTCAAGGCCCCTCCTATTTCAACCCAGGTCTGCCTTTCCAGCTTCTTTTCTTCAACAGCTCTTCAGGGGCCTTAACATGAACTTGCACACATCTGCAATCACCTTCCTCCATGCCTTCGAAAACACACCGGTCTGTCTGCCCGGCAGTGTTCCCCCTGCCTTCTCCTCCTGTCGGAATCACACCATACCTTCACAGCTCCGCTTAGGGGTTCTGTCCTCTTAGAAATATTCCTGGACTCCCACAACCCCAGACAGAATGGCTGCTTACTTCCTCGGAGCCCTAAAGTCTGTCCCTTGTTCCCCCCTTGTTTTCCATGAAGCTTATTGACCCCCATGTCTCATTCAGCTTTTGTGAGAATCTGGAGATCAGGAATCTCAGTCTTTACATCTCCAGCACATTTGCCCCTAGCACCGCCGGACAGGCAGGGGCTGGGGGTCTAGGTTAGCGTTTGCTGCATTTGACCGAAGTCCTTGCCCCGCATCTGGGCTGCAAGGACAGCAAGCACAGTAGAGCTGGCTCTGTGCCCTGGAGAAAATTTCCAGAAGAGGCATCCTCTTATGCCTCTCCCACCCCCAGCTTCTCAAGGATGCTCAGCCTTTGCCCTCCCTTGGGCTCAGAGACAAATACATCTCCTGGAATGTTTTTGCCCTCCATTATCAGGACAAGAGCTAGGCCATTGACAGCTCTCTGGTCCACAAGCCCAAGTGCCCTGGAAGGTCACGGGCTTTATCTTGTTTATGTCTGTGACTTTCCTGAGGCTCCTCGCTTCTTGACAGTGTCACAGAGCAGGCCTGTTGCCTGGGATGTGTCTGGAAAATGGCCCAGCTCACTCCTTCAGGGGCAGGGGAGAGAAGCCAGTCATTGGTGCTGGTGGGAATGGCAGGCCAGCCCATGGTCAATCTGTTTTCTAACTTGAAGGCTGGATCTGAATCTGAGTGTGGGCACAAGGCACGGAATTGGCGTTAAAATGGAGCAGGAATAGAACTAAGCCATCATCCACCCTGTTTCTTCTTTGATCACCTATAAGGACTAGCTCTGAAAAATTTAGGTACTTGGTGGAGGTAGAAAGGGAAGGGAAGAAAATGAAAAGGAAGGGAAGCAAGTGTTAAGAATCCCTGTTGTGGGCCTCACACCAGAGAAAGTAGCAAGTGCAAAGGTCCTGAGGTAGAAACATGCTAAATGTGTTCTAGGAATGCAAAGGAACCTATGATGCTATAGTGGGTTGGGCAAGAGGAAATGTGTTAGAAATTGAAGTGAGGAAAATAAAAGAAAATAAGCTTATTTAAGCCATTATAAAGGTTGTGGCTTTTGCTGTGAGTGGGCAAATGCATGATCTGATTGACTTTCCTAAAGGATCATTCTGGCTGCTTTGGGGAACACAGATATCCCTTTCCTCCAAAGTGGGCCCCTTGTTGTCTTGTGTTCACTAGTCTCTAGCAACTAGCGTGGGGCCTCTCACAGAGCAAGCAGTCAATAAATAGTTCTTGAATGTTTTGGCCAGAATTCAGTTCCCAGCCTTTACTTCTGCTCCTGGTGAGTTGTGAGGACATTGCAACTGTCACCCAGAGAGATACTTTGTCTTAGCGGCGTGTCAGGAGCTTCTTCTCTTGCGGGCCCTGTTCTCCAGATGTCTTATGGGTAGGAGCTGGCATATGGTACCTTCTACAGCTGGCAAAAGCACAGCTGGATGCGACGCTGTGCACATCTGGTACCCACATGTCTAACTGTGGACTCGAGAGTCAGCCAGATATCTGTGAATGTGTTATAGACAAGCAGGAAAAACGGGAGGTCCTAAGTGCTGGCAGTAGGTGGCAAGGGCAAGGCTTTCAGGACAGTCTGTGGCCATTTTCCACGAGTAATCTGGTTCCCTCTGTCATGACCAATAGAGCTTCAAGTCCAGGAACTCCTTAGGTCCCCGAAACACCAGCTCAAGTATTACAGGTGATAGGGTCCTGGGTGGCTACTTTCCTCAGCCTCAGTGTCCTTATCTGTAAAATGGGATCTACTGAGCTGGAAGACCTTTAAAATCTTTCGGCCAAAGGGCTTCATGGCACAATTGGACATACGCATTGGATGGATCTTTCCTTTCTCTGGGGCTCCGTTCACTGCAACATAGGGGTGCTTGCAAGAGGATTTCTTCATGAGAACCCCTATGCAGGTGGGGGTGTGTGTCTCCCTCTGAAACTCCAGCCAGCCCCATTCTCTGCCTGGGAATAGACTATGTGTGCTTTGCCCTTCAGTTGGTTTGGAAAAAAAGTGTGACTTCTTTTTTTGTGTTTTCTTCTGCGTCTTTCCACTTTACTGATGAGGAGGCCACTTTCTTGAATGAAAGTGGAGACTCTTCAGCACAATTAATACTATAATTTTAAAATGAAACATTATCAAAGCTATTTTTCCCCCTAACTACTATTCAATTATAGGCATTGGAGAATTTGCAGGGGCCTATTTTAAGCACTGGAATCTCCAGTGCATTTTAGAGCCGTGCTTTAAAAGACACGGGCAACTGTGAAAACCCCAGATGTTTTCTCAATGCTTCCAGCATCTCTGAGCAGAGTGGGGAGAGAAAGTGTCAGTCAGCCCCCTCTGGGAAAGTGAAATTTGGATTGAAATTCCTCAAGCTGCTTTGTTATGAACATTCTCAGGGAAAAAAAAAAAAAGGTGTTTCCCTCCTGGGAAAGGAGTCTGGAAAATCCTGATCCTAAGGAGGAAACCTTCTGGGGAGTAGGAGAGAGGGATGGAAGGCTGGAAGGAAGCTTGCCTTTGACCTCACACCGACCCGGACTAGAGTTTCCCTTAGTCGTGTCATTTAACTCTCATCGGTGGAGTCAGGTGGTATCCTCCCTGCTTTGCAGATGCAGAAAGCGGGGCCACCTAGGAAGGAACGAAGCCCGGACTTGGACCCAGGCTGGTGGCCTCTTCCCTTCCCTGGCCTGCCCAGGCGGCGTGCAGAGTGGTTATACCACCATCTCTGGAGCTGGACTGCCACACATTCAGTTTCTAGACCTTGGGCAAGTGCCTTAATCTCTCTGTGCCAGTTTCCTCATCTGAAGTGGGGCTCATAACTGTAGCTGCCTCAAAGGATTGTGGTAAGGATTAACAGTTAATAGGCAGAAAACCTCAGGAATGGTAGGTGATGCATGCTTGGCACAGGGTAAGAGCTATAAAAATGAGCTCTTGTCCTGATCACCCTGACACAAACTGGAGTTGTTAGCCTGGGAATATGCAGAAATAGCAGAACTGTCCTCACCTCCTCTCCTGTGCTCCGCTGCCCAAGCTCCCCCGAGATCTGAGATCGGATTTCTCCGAGGTCTCCTGTGCTGCTGCATCTACCTCGATATTCCACTCTCCTCCTCCACGACCTGTGGCCTGGCCTCCCTGCTCTGCACTTGTTCCCTGTATCTTTCAACCCTGAGCATGAGCTTGGGAAACCACGGTGGATTCAATCACCCAACTTGCCACTGAACATCTATGTTGACTATGACCAAGTCTCCTGAGATTTCAAAGTCTTGATTTTTCCATCTGCACAATGGAAGTAATAGCATTGCCTCTCTCATAGGACTGCTACGATCATTAAATGCCATTAACGTTTGCAAAGGTCTTGGGTGATTAATGATGATTGTTCTGTTTCACCAATTGTTATTATTAATCAGTGCTTAAGATGCCCAATTTTCTTTTCCTTTTCAAAACTCTAGTCACCATTCCGTTTTTATTTTGTTTTAATGTTTATTTATTTATTTTGAAAGCACGAGAGAGAGACAGAGTATGTGAGTGCAAGCAGGGAAGGGGCAGAGAGAGAGGGAGAGAGAGAATCCCAAGCAGGCTCCATGCCAAGCATGAAGCCTAGCATGGGGCTCGATCTCATGACCAAGAGATCACGACTGAGCCAAAATGAAGAGTCAGACTCTTAACCACCTAACCCACTGAGCCACCCAGGCACCTCATCTAATCATCCTTTTAAGATCCGGCTAAAATTCTACATCCCATCCCATCCACCATGCAGCTTTCCCAGAATTAATCTTCTCTTTCCCTTAAATTCCCTGGGACAACATGCATCAGAGACCACAGGCCTACGGACTAGATTCTACCCTTCTTTCTGCTTCCAGGGGAGGACCTGCTCGTGTCCATCTGTGAGCAGGCTTCAGCTTTCCCTGTGGTGCTTGAATCAACCAAGAGGTAGTTGTCTTATTTCTTGTGGGTATAGTTGTCTTGGATCCTCAGTCCTAAAGAAATATAACTTTGGGGGTGCCTGAGTGGCTCAGTTGGTTGGGCATCTGATTCTTGATTTTGGCTCGGGTCATGATCCCAGGGTCATGGGGTCTCACGCTGAGCATAGAGCCTGCTTGGTATTCTCTCTCTCCCTCCTTCTCCCTCTATCCCTCTCCCCGGTTTGCAGTCTGTCTAAAATAAGAAAAAAGAAACAAAAATAAAAAAGAAATAGGGGTACCTGGGTGGCTCAATCGGTTAAGCATCCAACTTAGTCTCAGGTCATGATCTCACAGTTCGTGGGCTCAAGCCCTGGGTCTGCTTCAGATTCTGTGTCTCCCTTTCTCTCTCTCTCTCTGTCCCTCCTGCACTTCTGTGCTCTCTCTCTCTCAAAAATAAATAAAACATTAAAAAAGTTTTAAATAATAAAAAAAAGAAAAAATATAACTTTAGATGGGAGGGAATCAAGGACGATTGAACCAAAATCTCTGTTGTACTGGGAAGGCGCAGAAGTCCAGAAACAAAAATGAATTTCAAACCACAGGAGATCAGCACAGCAGAGGAGAAAGAGCAGAGGAGGTGGAATCAGAGAGCAATCCTCAAGTTTGAGCTCCTCTCTGAACCACTATGACTTTTAACCTCTCTGGACCTTGGCTTTGACCACTGTTGAATGGGTACAAGAACACTTATCTCACAGACCGTTAGATTTAAAGGAGCTGACATCGAGTTTCTAGCCCATAGTGCCATAACTATTCTCATTACCCCACAGGGCTATGGTGTAATAAATGAGCTCATTTTCTCTCCACTGCGCCTCCCTGACTCGTTTTTCCCTGAACAACTGCCTCCCAGTGATGCTCTTTGGGGGCACGGAGAGCCAGTCCCCACCCACAGCCCCGGTGGTTGTCTGGCGCCTGAACCCTGACCCCAGCCCCAGCCCCGTGAGGTTGAGATGTTCAGTGGCAAAGCCCGTGCTGGGCTCTGTGGCAACGCCATATCTACGCCCCTCGGGTTTGGTTCTTAACTTCGTCACAGAGAGGATAGGATACTCCAGGTCGACACAGTGTCATTACAAACAAACTGAAAATGTCTTACCCTGGGTGTTCTCTTAACTTTAACAGTCACCAACCACTCCACACCCAGGGTGGAGGCCAGGCGGAATGCTCTCTTGGAAGCCTTGTTTTCCAAAGCCCTGTATTGTCAGAGCTTGGCTGGAAAATCCAGTGGCTGTGGCTAAAGGAAAATCTCCAAGTTCACTTTCCCTTTCTTTTCCTGGGTGTGCATAAATGTGGCGCCTTCTCACTCACCGCCTTCCTTGTCCTCAAGACCCACATTTGGGGGAGGTGTCGACCACAGGTGGGTAGAATCAACCAGCCTGGCACTCCTCCCCTTGGCAGGGATTTGAGGCCCTCTAGGCTGGCAGGGTTTCAGCATCCCAGAGTCTAAATGTCCACCCAAATGCAGTTGGCAGGTTCCAGAACCTATATTTGACTCCTCCAAGTCTGGCACGTGCCAAGAGAGAAATCTGGACTTGCTTGCAAATGCTTGAGCTTTGATGATATCTGCGAAAAAAGTAAGTCTCTTCAGGAACATTTCTGAGTGGCAGCTATAAATGAGGGGCCACTGGACATAATTTGTTTATTCCACAGACAGTCCAGGTCCCCTGTTGGGCATCCACTCAGGCTCAGAAGCGAATCTGTGACGGTATCAGTCAGAAGACTTTGATTGTCAGCAATAAAACCGAGTTTTGCTGGTATGAGTGTAAGGGGATTTCTTGAAAGGATAAATCCTTAATGAATCCGTGGGAAATTTGGAGAACCAGTCTCAGAAGAAGAAAAAATGCAGAATTAGGAACTACCAGGAATTCCTCTAGGCAGGAGCAATCAGATGGAGTTGCTGTGAGAATAAGTGAGCTCTGACTGCCTGTTTCGTCTTTCTATCATTTGCTCGAAAACCAGACACTCCGATCGTCAACTGTGGCCACTTACTTACCCCTGGGTTTGGCTGGGAAGATCTCAGGGACCCCTTTGGTTTCCAAGGTGGAGGATAAAGCATCTGAATTTACCTTTCCGTCCATATTGCAAATAACAGGGATAAAGTAATTTCTCCAAAATATCAGGATCCTGGTTGGCATGAGGAATGAAGGAAACTTTATAGCCAAGGACAAACAAACAAACAAACACAAAATCCCAAAACACCTCTACCTTTGTTTTCACAGTTTAGAATGAGGGGTGTGTGGGAGGGGTGGGGGTTGCTTTGCACACCCAGTCCTTCCACGAACAGTTTCTGACCATCTACACTATGTTCATTCCTGGGGATGTCAGGATGGAGAAACTGACCACGTAGTGGGAGAGAGAGACACCTCAACAGATACGTACGGGGCAATATGGCAGGACACACACGTACACGGGGCTACGGAGACACATCCCTGTTCTTCCTGATAAGATCCAGCAAGACTTCCCAGAGGAAGTGACACAGGCCAGATCTTTTAGCTTTAGAACAATGGAAATAGAGACAGCTCTTTTGTGATGCTAAACAGTTCTATATCTTCCGGTTCATTCATAAATTCATTCAACAAACATTCATTAGGCACCTAGAGTATACGAGACTGAGTCTGGTTGAAAAAATAGCTACCACGCACCTACAAGAGCCAGTAGGCAAGAAGTGGTAGACTTTTCCTGAGTGATTTTCTCCCGATATGTGTGCATCCCACTGACCGAGGTCTGGTCCACTCCAACCCCAGGTCTGGCCACCCAGCGTGGAAGAGATGAACCAGCCTGGGAGCCACAGGAACTCCCACTGTCTCCCCTCCCCAGCTGGATTTGGGGATACCTTGTCCTTCTTTCCACAAAACTGTTCCCTCCTCTCACCTTGCCCCATGGCCAGGATGAGGCCTGCAGGGGCACAGGGCGGGGTGAGGCGGGGAAGGCAGACCCTGTGTCCCTCCCCTTTACTGAGCCCCCAGCCTCAACACAGACCTGTTGGCCGTATTCTGAGATCTGGGCCTGTCCAGGTGGGCTCAGAGGACCTGAACCCTCACCCCAGCTCTGGACATCTGGACATCTGGAGGACCTGGACAAATTCCTCCTCTCTGGCTCCCTCTCTCCCATCCGAGGACCGAGAGAGGAGACCCACGACTGCTCAGAAACTTCCCATCTCTTGGATCCCTTTGAACCTGCCTTCTCCTCCTCTCTCATGCCATCCCGGACTGTCTTCCTCTCTGACACCTCTGCTCTCTCTGCTGCCCTGGGAGTCCGAGCCAGGTCCCCCTTGACAGCCACCGAGCTTACTTCTCAAGCCCGGAGACCCCGTGTCAGCGTCCCCACACGAGGCCTGGGCTTCCATCTGGGATTCAGGGAAGGAGCAAAGGCAGGGACTGGCACCCCCACCCTCTTCTCACCCCACACAAACGTGTCTTGTCTCCCCTGCAGCAGAAACCTTTAGAAAACTTCAGAAGAGGTAGGTTCAAGGATGGGTCGGAAACGAAGCAAGTCAGAGGGGAGGCCTGCAGAGGCTGAACCGCATCCTCTGCTCCCTGGCCCCGCGGAGACCCCTCTGAGCATTTGGCCCTGCTGGGGATGTTTGAAAGAACTCTTCTCGGCCCCACCTTGGCAGAAACCCTCCCCTCTCCGTGCTCTCTTCCTCTGTTGTGACAGATTCTGCTCTCATACCTCTGGTACCCAGCTCCCAAAGAAGAAAACAGATCACCCATCACTGGGTAATTATAGAGCAACTGAAAGGCCATTTAGCTACTGTGTGATAAGCAATAGACTATTTTAATAATAACCAATTACCATACATTATACTATATCATTTGGCATTTGATGAACTACTGGGGTCTCACCTGTTCCTTCCCGCACTGAGTGTTTCACGGCTGTTCACACCTTCCCCAACGGAAGTTGTGTCAGTTTCTAATCGAAGCACTATTTTTAGGAAATAGTTAGGGAAAGTTTGTGGAGGTGGCGCAAATTACATCATGCCAAGTGGAGGGACGCGTTCTGCCAAGTGTCTCTCCTGACGGCTCTGCCATTTTGTCGCACTTGGCAGGATGGAGAGAGATTTGTTTCGTGTCAGCCTTTCGGCATTAAAGGAGTGTAAATGGAGGCCCACCGTCCCTGCAGACATGGGGGCGATCTGACCAGATGCCCACTCTCTGCGGCTGGCCACTCCTTCCCGAGCTGAGATGCATCCTGCCAGTTGAGCAGGATGTCGTGGGGCTGAACATCCTGCTACGAGGTTTGCCGTGGATGCTAGAGGAGACCCTGCCCGGGGCACGGTGGCTCTACCAGGGGCAGACGGGGGGGGGGGGGGGGGGGATGATCCTTAACCCTTAAGATCTGCCCAGCCCATTCTGAGCCCATCTGGCTGGGCTGCCCCCTTTACATCAACTCATTAAAACACTTCCCTAGGGCATGAGCCTTTCAAGGGGAATGGCCAGGCTAGGGTTGGGTCCCGTGTCATCCCTGCAGTCATGTGTCCGCTGATTTATTTTCATGATCTGGCCCATGCAGAGGCTTAGTTCTGGATCTTTGCTTCCCAAGAAGAAATCTGGGAATTTTTTTTTTTTTTTTTTTTTTTTTTTTTTTAAGTATGGGTATGACAAAGGACCAAGGAAACTTTGGGTTGATGTTAAGGCTGTATTATTTTTTTCAGCTACTGTGCGCTCTTGGTTTTCTTGGTTTTCCCTGAAATCTTCATAAAATTTTTCAACCCTTTCTCTCTCTCTCTCTCTCTCTCACACACACACACACACACACACATCTACATTCAGTCATCAGTAGACCCCCCCGTTACCCAATTTCGAGATTTATAGAGTTGTAGTAGTTTCTGTTTGGAACAGTCCTATGGGATCTCACACATCACGCTTCTGCCCTTAAAGCAGACATGGTCCAATCCATCAGATGCTATCTTCATTGCCATGCATTATCACTTTGACCTTGTCCACTCTACTATCCAGACCTCCCTTGTCCCTTACCTGGATTATGCAATAGTCCCGTAACTAGTTTCCCTGCCCCACCTTCCCCTCCTACGGTCTATTCTCAATACACCAGCTAGAGAGATTTGCTAAAACTTTACTTGGATCATGTAATTCCTCTGCCTGAATGTTCCCATGGCTTTTCATCTCCTTCAGAAGAAATATTAAATGAATATTTAAACATCTTAGAATAAAAAATTAAGTCAAAACTTTTACAAACTATAAAACTCCAGATGATCTGCTACCCCCACCGCTATCCTATTACTCCACTCTGTTTATCTTGTACTAGTGCACTTTGCATATTCTGTTCCAGCCACACTGACCCATTTGCAATTCCCTTGGACACAATGTGACAGTTTTATTTCTGAAAAAAATCCTTAAATCATCAGTGATGACTTTAATAAAGTAAATCAAATGAGCTTTATTCTAACCATAAGTTATTTTTTTAATGTTTATTTTTGAGAAAGGGAGAGACAGAGTGAAAGCTGGGGAGGGGCAGAGAGAGAGAGAGAGAGAGAGAGGGAGGGAGGCACAGAATCCGAAGCAGGCTCCAGGCTCCGAGCTGTCGGCACAGAGCCCGATGCGGGGCTTGAACTCATGGACTGTGAGATCATGACCTGAGCTGAAGTCGGAAGCTCAACCAGCTGAGCCACCCAGGCGCCCCCTCCCCCAAAGTTATTTTTTAAGCGATCTTTAAAATCGTGTAGAATTTAGACTAACCCTCTGAGTCTTCGAGGTGTTTTAGGCAGGGATCTCATAGGTGTTTTAGGCAGGGATCTCAAACTGAGATCTAGCAGGAAATGAGGATCTTAGACTAAGAAGGCAGAGAGCCACCTCATATACTATGAAAACACCAAGTGCTTCCAAACTGAATAGTGGCCTGAACTCAGAAGCCAGGGAGACATCTGGACCCAAGCAGCTGAGCGTTTGTGTGGGGGGGTGGACGGGGAAAGTGCAAGTTAAATATTTCTTGCCCCAATTAGGATGACTCAGGAACAGGAAAAGATGGAGACTAAAGATAGGACAAGAGTGGGCCTTCAGGGGGAGGTAGAGACCCCGGAAGGAAATGACCAAGGGGGCAGAGCTGGAAATAGGAGCAAATGACTGCAAGGTGGAGACCGTAGAGACAGGGCTTCTCATTTTCTTGGGGAAAGGACCTACTCCAGCTGAAAACCAAGACAAAGTGCACAGTAACTGAAAAAAATAATACAGCCTTAACATCAGCCCAAAGGCTCCTTGGTCGTTTGTCATACCCATACTTAAAAAAAAAAAAAAAAAAAAAAGAAGATCACAACCAGATGTATCTTCATTTTTAGCAAGTGTTAGCTACCATGCTAAGCTCAGTGAAAGATCCAGAGGAGTATCTATCTCTCCCTTTTAGCAGCTTACAATCCAATAAGAAAGGGAAAACACACATGTATGAATTGTTAAGAAAGGGAAATTATGAATTATTTAAATATGATCAGGTAATAGCTGGATGTACTGGCAAGAACATGTGTTAGGAGTCAAAGAGACCTAGATTTGGATCCTGGCTCTCCCACTGACAAGACGTACCTTCTGTAAGTTTCTTAAACCCTTTAGACCCCAGATTCCTCATCTTAATATGGGAATAATAACTACCCCCTCGGGTTGGCACAGAGTAAGCGTTAAGTGTGGGTCCTTCTTTACAATGCAAGGTCATGCATGACTGATGGCCAAGACAAATAAAACCATGAAAAAGATCTTCTAGGAGTTCAGAGGAAGGAGGGTTCAAGATCCCAGGGTAACGAAAGACTTAGGTAAGTCTCTCAGGGAGCAGCTAGGCTTTAAACCACCTGTGATGGTACATTTTATATAAAGATTCACCTGGGCCAAGGGTGCCCACATATTTGTTTAAACATTATTGTGGGTGTTTCTTTGAGTGTATTTTTGGATGAGATTAACATTGAAATCAGTAGACTGACTTAACCAAATTGCTCTCCCTGGTATGTACGGGTGGGCCTCACTTAATCAATTGAAGGCTCAGAACTAAAAGCCTGATCCTGCCTTGAGTAAGAGAGAATTTCTCCTGCCTGAATGCCTTCCAACTGGGACATACCTTTTTCTTGCCTTCAGACTAAAACTGCACCATTGGCTCTCCTGGGTCTCCAGCTCACCAACTCACCCTAAAGATATTGAAACTTGCCGGCCTCCATAGCTACATGAGTCCATTTCTTATAATAAACCTCTTTACATATATGTGTGTCTATGTGTATTATATATATGCACATACACATCCTATTGGTCCCATTTCTCCGGAGAACTCAAATATACACCCTTATGGATGGGTTAGGTGTAGACAGAGGTGGGGGAAGGGGGAGGGTGAAGCCAAAGGGAAGAGGAAACAAAAATCAAGTGGGTGTTTTCGTGAAAACTAAAGAGACCTGACTGAGTAATGTTAGCCAACGTTTACTGAGCACATAATATGTGCCAGGTTCTGCCACACTTGCATTGGCTCATGTAACCCTCTTAACAGCCTGCTGAGGTCAGTACAGACACTATCCCCATTTTACAGATGGAGAAGGCTGGTCACAGAGAAGAATGAGGCCCCACATCGAGCAAGCAGCAAGATCAGAGTTCAGACCCTGGTAACTTGACTCTGGGGCCTATGCTCCTTCTCTCTATACAGGTCCGTGTTTGATAAGGTTGAGTGGATAAAACTGGACACACCTGCTACAAACACAGATGAGGCTTGGGTGCAGTACTAAGAAGGTTAGGAAACTGCAGATCGTAGGCTCAACATCCTCACCTAGTTGAGAAGCAAAGTGGAGTTGAAAAATGGGAGACAGCTTGCCCGCCTCGCCGTGGCCAAGTGGTAGGTAGAACCTGACCTCGGATCTCCTTTCAGCTGTGTCAGCACTTGACTCGCCTCGGGCAGCGACCCTGCTCCTTCTGGAGCCTCACGTGATGCGTATCTCTGCCGGGACTGGGCATCTCCGGGGACGTCGCCTCTGAGGGTCCCTCCAGCCCAGCCTCTCCCTTGGGAAGTCAAGAGGAGAGCTGAGCTTCTCGGTCACCCGCGATCAGCCTGTGACTGCACAGCACAGCTCCCTCTTCTTCCCCTGGTTGCCTTCTCTTGCTCGGGACCTCTCCCTCTCTGAGACCCACTGCCCACTCTGGCTCAGTCCCAACCCCCGTGGTCCCAGTCTTTCCCTAAAAAGGGTCCCAGATACCAATTACGGGGCAGCTCCAAACAAGGCTCAGCAGCCAGGCCGATCCTCAGCTAGAGATACTTTAAGTAGCTATTGTTGGGGACATGAGGTGACTTAGCATGGCCTTCCCAACTACAGCCTGACACTAACCTCAGGGCCCAGCACAAACTGGTTCCAGTGGCCATGACCTGTGCCTGACTCACTGACCGTTTCCCTCCAGGCCCGGGGGCAGATGGTCGGTTCCAGTGCTCCATTTCCTGTGTGGTCTTCAGTCAAAGCAAAGTATATTCCTGCCTGCTCTCGACCTGGGTGCCCAGAGGCTCATCTGTGGGAGGCTCTTCAGTCCTGACGATGACTCCGACACAGTCTCTGAGTCACTCTGGGAAAGGAACAGTCCAATAAGCAAAAACATGGCGGCCACTCAATCACTCAGCAATACCGCTTGCCCACTTACTTTGTGTCAGACTCTGGTGACACAACAATGAAAAAAACAGTCGAGCGCCTGCCCTCCTGGAGCTGAGTGTGAGATCCATCACGGACAAATCAGGGATCATGTTCCAGAGGGCAAGTGCTACCCTAGGGGACATCCAGTTTGGGGACAGAGAGGAAAACACGACAAGGGCATTTAAACTTGACCTGGCCTTTAGAACAGGGGCAGGGCCATCTGAGACTGGCTGTCCACAGCAGCGATGCCTGAGCTGGGGAATAAACAGGAGCTCGCCAGGCAAAGGCAACTGGGAGTCGGTGTGAATGGGAGGCGATAGGGAGGGGTGGGGCTCTGGGTGGAGGAGTGGGGCTAATGGCCAAGTGAGAGATCCGTATATTCCTGGTATGATGACCGGAGGAAGCTTGTTGTCACGTGGATTTAAGTTGTGTTTTGTCCGTGGAACAAAACTTCCCAGGGGTGGAGACCAGTGAGGGTGGAGGTTCTACCCAAGGCTGGAATATAGAGAACCTTGCAAGTCATTTTAGGGAGTTTGGCACTTACGGTGTGGCCTTGGGGGGAGCCACTGAAAACTCCTAATGGAGGAATGACATGGACAGCGTTGCCAGTTGGACAAGGAAGCAAGTATGATAACGGGGCTGTGGGCGGTGCGCTGGGTCGTGAGAGGAGGGGTGATGCGCTCTGCCTGGCTCAGGAGCCAGACCAGACATTCGTCCTTGGGACCCAAGGCCTCCCTCTGGATGCATTTCTGATTTGGGCTCCAGAAGCCAGCCCAGACTGCCAGGCCTCCTCTGAGCCTGACCACCCGCCCCACTGACTGAACTTCTGGCAGATTTCAAACCTATCACAGAACTGCTCCCGGTCCTGCCCACTCCTGCCTCTGGCAGCTGGCGTGAGCATCACTTCCGCCTCTCCCTCGGCTCCACCTTCCCAGAGAGATGCCTGCTCCCCACCGTTGCCGGGGGGGGGGGGGGGCACTTCCAGGACCCAGGCCCTTCGACACCTGCTTCATTCTGCAGCGTCTGGTCTCTAGCTTCTCACACTACAGCTGCAACTATAGCTCGTGTAAGTAATTCAAACCAGGAAAGAGGCACAGGAAAGATGCCCTGAGGACATCCCTCTCACCCTGACCTCTGAGGGGTCTGGCTGAGTAGCTTTGGTGGCCTTGAACAAGTGATTAAGCCTCTCTGTCCTTAATTCCCTCATCTCTAAATGGGTATAATAACAAGGCCTAATACACAGGGTGGCTGCAAAGACCCAATGACCTAACACACATAAAGCACTTTAAATTTTTTTTTTTTTTTAAATATTTATTTACTTTGAGAGAGAGAGAGAGAGAAAGAGAGAGAGAGAGACAGAGCATGAGCAGGGGAGGGGCAGAGAGAGAGGGAGACACAGAATCTGAAGCAGGTTCCAGGCTCCGAGCTGTCAGCACAGGGCCCGATGCGGTGCTCGAACTCATGCACCGTGAGATCATGACCTGAGCTGAAGTCGGATGCCCAACCGACTGAGCCACCCAGGCGCCCCACACATAAAGCACTTTAAAAAGCACCTGACCCATAGAGGGTTAGTCTTCCTGGTAACTAAGAGCAGCCCCCTCCTATGAGGTAATGCAGAAAACAGAAGAGGGCAGGGGTCAGCAAGTCAGGAAAGGGAAAATTAGTGGAATTTCCCTCAAATACACAAAACCACAAAATGTCTCCCAAGCAGAGCAAAAATTCTTAAAGAGAAAATGCTTCCATACCCAGGGCGGCTGCTCTGTTGGTCCATTACTGTCAGCTTCTGAATTTTCCCGAATCCCCAGGACTCCCTCCCTTTGAACAGTCAGTGGCAGAGGAAAACAGCGTGGCCTTTGGATTCAGACCAAACTGAGTTTGAGCACCCATTTCTGCCACGTCCTGGCTATGTGACTTTGGGAACCTCACTCAGACTTTGTGACCCTCAAGATTCTTCTCTGTAAAACGGGGTACCACCCCACCAACCTGGAAGTGCAGGGATGAGGAGAAAGGAGAGGATTGCTAACTGACCTGGTGAGATGTGGTATTCCAGTCAGAGGACTTGCCTTCCTCTCGGATTCACACTGACCCGCGTACTTAAGAGAAGTATCCCGCAAGCAGGAGGAAAACAGATGCCCGCGGCACAGGAAGAGGTGAGAGCTTTTACAGGGAGGGCACCGAGGATGCCTTCTGTTCCCTCTCAGGCTTCTCCTCTCTGAGGTTCTCAGCCCACTCCTTGGAGGATCTGGGGAGTCGTTATTTTCCGAGCTGAGCCCTTTCCAGGATGGCGAGGGTCAAAGGGACTCACAAGGAGAAAGGCAAACCTCCTTCAGTGCTCCACATCCCGCTGCCCCCAAGCTGGGCTGTCAGCCCAGGAGTCATTAGCAGGTGGCAGGGCCGAGCATGGGGCCATCAGTCAGAGGAGAATGTCTGCTGCAGTTCCTGGGATGCAATGGGGCCCTGAGGAGCCATTGGCAGTAATGATGATGGGTATTTAAGCAAATGAACTGTTAATGACCAGGCAGAGGTGAGCTGCCTCCCAGACCAGCTGGAGCCCAGAGCTGGCAAAGGAGGGCAAGGCAGGAATGAGGAGAGTGGAAAGGAAAGAGACTTCGATTTCTTCTCAGAGACTGGTTCCCCCCGGGGAGTCTTGGTTGGCCATGGGGCAAGACCTGCTTTCTCTGCTGCCCCTACCCCATACCTGAGCATCACTCCCATGAGTTCCTGCCAGGAAACGCCTGGCCACCCTGCCAGCTATACTCCACCCCTGCCTTTCCCCCACCACCACCCTCCAGCTCCGTCCTTCCTGCCATGTCAGAAAAAGGAAACTTGCAGGCAGCCCGCATCAGCAGGAAAAGGACAGCAGAGATGCTGGTGAGCTGATTCAGGCTCAGTGGGTCGTGGGGGCTGGGAACTGGGTGAGTGGGCCAAAGGAAAATAGTAATGTTGGCAACCACACCATCCCCTGATGATATTATTAGGAGGACATCCATGTACCCGGTGCCAAATATATGCCATTGTTCTTAACACTTACCGTTTTTTCCCTCGGTACTCATGCAGTTCTTAAAGTAGAGACGCATACTTCCATCTTATAGAGGAGGAAGTTGAGGCTCAGAGAGAAGAACTGACTTGCCCAGAGGTTAGGGAGCTAGAGAGTTGGTGGCTAGAAACTCTGTGCAAGATCAGCCGAGAGACAGTGAATTTAGTAAGTCCAAATTTTCATCACTCAAGGCACAAGGTACAGAGAGCAAAGGGTACCTGGAAGCACCCTGAGAAGAAAAGGTATCGGCTGGGAAGGAGAGGTGGAGCCAAGATCAAGGCTGTGTACCCTTCAGGTGCATAGTCTGACGGACAGGAGGTAAGTTGCCACAGCATCCTGCAGGGGGTGCTCTTGGCCGGCCTCTGTTCTATGTCTTTTTTTTTTTTTTTAACATTTATTTATTTTTGAGACAGAGACAGAGCATGAACGGGGGAGGGTCAGAGAGAGAGGGAGACACAGAATCTGAAACAGGCTCCAGGCTCTGAGCAGTCAGCACAGAGCCCGACGCGGGGCTCGAACTCACATACCGCGAGATCGTGACCTGAGCCGAAGTCGAACGCTTAACCCGCTGAACCACCCAGGCGCCCCTGTTCTATGTCTTTACACTCTCACCTTGTCCATTGGCCATTGCCAAACCCAAGTTGGTGAAAGAATGTGTTCAAAAACAAAAACAAAACAAATAAACATCAGCTCTGTCCTTAGGGTCTGCCACATCTTTGCTGTGTGACCTTGGGCAAATTACTTAACTACTCTGAACCTGTTTTCTCATTTGTTAACAGACAAAACAGACCAAAGCAAACCGAAGCAAACCAATCCAATCCAAACCAAACACCCTGGGAATCAATGTAGTAAAGGAAGCAGGTCATTTTTTATTTCCTGACTCTGATTCTTGCCAGGAGGGTGGATTTGGTAAGGTGTTTAACCTCTGCGACCCTCTGTTTTCTCATCTGCAAAACTGCAATAATTATTCCTACCCAGAAGGATCGTTTCAAAGATTAGAGGTGGCGCATAAACATCCAATAAAAGTAGGAACTGCAATCTATCTTTTTCTCGGTTAGGTGTAGGCAGTGCCTGCCCCAATGCCTGGGTCCCACAGAGAGAAGGTCCCTTTCTCTGCTTCTTCTCTTCTACTCTCGTCCCTGAGAAACTTCCCTCCCCACCTTCTCCAGGAAGGCAGGCTTCTGCCGTCACCTATAGCACTCTATCTCCTCTGAACTCAAGAGTTTCTTTTAGTCAATAGCGATCAACTGTAGTTTATCTTGTATTGTGTGTCATGTGTTGGTCAACTACCGCTCTGGAACTTATTAAAAGCTTTTTCCCAGCTGTGTGAATTTGGACACGTAACTTTCCTTCTCTGAAACTCAGTTCCTCATGGGCAGATGGAGGCTTGGACTGGAGCTGGGTCTTCTGTCTCCAAACCACACGATCTCCCAGGACCCCCGAGGACAGCCCACAGCCTCCCACCTCCCAGCATTTGTTCACATGATCCCCTCTTCCTCAAATGCCCTGACCCACCTCCATGTCCCAGGATGCATTTTTTTTTTTTTCAACTTTTTTTTTTTTTTTTTTTTTTTTTTAATTTATTTGTGGGACAGAGAGAGACAGAGCATGAACGGGGGAGGGACAGAGAGAGAGGGAGACACAGAATCGGAAACAGGCTCCAGGCTCCGAGCCATCAGCCCAGAGCCTGACGCGGGGCTCGAACTCACGGACCGTGAGATCGTGACCTGGCTGAAGTCGGACGCTTAACCGACTGCGCCACCCAGGCGCCCCCCAGGATGCATTTTTAATGCTACTGTTGCCATACAATTCCCTTAATCCCCTCCAGGCAGAGGTGATTTCCCCTGTAAAATTCCAGAGTCCTTGGTTTTAGCCCCTGTTCCACACAGATCCTCCTGGACTTTGCTCAGAGCTGTCAGCCCTCCTACGGGATCATGGAAGTATGGAGAGTGTCCCCATGTCTCCTGCACCCATACTCTAAGTCTTGCTCAATAAATGCCCCTGACTCTTAGGGTCCTGTTCTGGGCACCATGGAGGAGCCCAAAGATGTACTATGCAACCCTTAAAAAGGAGCATAAACATCCAAGTCACCATTTCTGCTAACAGGGGGAACAAATCCATACATGGGGGTCCCTTTGTACCACTTTCACATGGACAGAAACATGCACCCCATCTTTCTTTATTCCCTGATGTTCTTCCTCTTGCAAGATTATCTTCACTTCGTCCTGTTTCTTTTGACACCTGTGCTGGGAGCTCTAGACCAGGGCGAATTCCCTGACTCCAGGAGCTGTATTTTTCTTCTGCTGTAACTGGCATCTGTTCAGGCGGATGAGTGAATATTTATTAGATCTCAGCAGGCTTCAGTCACTTTAATTGTTTTCTAGTGAAATGTGCCCATTGCTGAAACCAGACCTTGCTGGCCATTTATCAGGTCAGCTAAGTGAAAGGGGAGCCGCATGGAGACGGGAGTTCAGGCAGGTCCAGAAATTTTTGGCCGCAGAAAGAAGTCACACCAAAGAAAAATGAGTCCCTGGATGGTCATTTGAAACTGATGGATTAAGAGATAAGCACCGGAGTTGTGATCTCGACACACAGAATCACTGGACCGACCATCCTCATAATTAGATGCAAGTGGCAAGCATTTAGTGTATCTTTTTTTAACTTTTAAAAGTGCATGAAGCAAAAGCCATTGGAAATGGTAATTGCCATCCTTTGAAAAAGAGGTTGGGGAGAAAAGCGGTATTTTTAAGCGCCTAATATGTACTAAGCCCTTGACATAAATTGGTGGTTCCCAGTGTGTGTGTGTGTGTGTGTGTGTGTGTGTGTGTGTGTGTTTCTTTACAGGGAACCTTTTTTTTTCTTTTTTCTCGCATGGATAATTCCCCAAAATCTCAACACACAAAAGACATAGAAAAGGAGCTGCTTTTGTTGAAGCTTGGGTGACAGAGTTGAAGCCCACCTACTCCTTTGCTCTCTTCCTACCCAAAACCCCACCAAATTTGAAGTCTCTTTCAAAAATATGGTCACAAGGCTGGGAACCCTACAATCCTGATTCCAACAAGCTCAGTTCTCCTTCCATGCCACCAGGATGCTGCCTGGTTGGAAGAGGAGAGACTGTGATCATGGAGCCCAGGGGAAGGCTGTCCCTGGATCCATGTGCCAGGGATAAGGGACAAGAGAAAGAGGAACTAAGCGGCACTGAGACATTGGAGGGGACCAAGCGATGGCTCTTTGGTGTAATCAGGAGGAGGAGGGGAGAAGAGAGGCAGAGAGAGACAGATTGTGAGCGAGGGAGGGGCAGAGAGTGGAGAGGGAGACATAGAATCCGAAGCAGGCTCCAGACTCCGAGCTGTCAGTACAGAGCACAACGTGGGGCTCAAACCCACCAACTGTGAGATCATGACCTGAGCCGAAGTCGGGCACTTAACTGACTGAGCCACCCAGGCACCCAGGGATAGGAAGCCATCATGCTTCTGTCCAGATGCTACTCCCATCTCAGACTCTGCATTTCAGTGTGCCTCCCCTCATGGAAGAATGTTCCCCTCCAGCTCACTGCCCTCCTCTTTGCCTGACTGTCCCTCTGCCATTGCACAACCTCACCACCTGCTAAGAATCTGTCTTCACGGTCAAAGAGGGTAGCTCTGAACATAGAGCTTCAGCAAGGAGAAGCTGACGCAGCTGCTTGGTGGACAGTCACCAATAGTGAAGATGACCCGGTGTCCCCGAATGCCAAGATGTCTGTGGACATGTTGAGTGAGGTAAGACAGAGGTCCAGATGGAACTGTCCAGCAGCCCAGCTCAGTGGGGGGTGGGGTAGGTCGGTGGATGTCTGTCCCTTGCTAGTCCTCAATGGCGTGCAGGCTCACCTCACTCACCAGGTGGCCCTGATTTCTACACCAGTGAAGTCTCCTGTGTGAGCAAGACTGGTAAAAATTACCCAGTTCCCCAGTACATTGACCAGCAGCTTAGCCCACTTTTTACCATCTTGCCAACACCTCCTACCCCCACCATTTTCTTTCTATTCCAGGGCTTCTGGCACACTCATAGCACTCTTCAGAAAGAAAAGAAATGAGAATATTCATTCGACACCAATACAGATGTGTCTTAGTACGGAGGCTTTATGCAGTAGGCGTAGTAAGTTGAACATTCTCAACTCCTTCTATTTTGCCAGGTTCCAGCCTGAGGTGGACAAAAGTCTAGCTGTGATAAATAAGTGGAGCCCGTTGTGAGATTCCTCTGAAAGCTTTTGATTTCCTGACAGAGACACTCCTTCTCCTTGCCGTTTCCTGCTGGATTACAGATGTGATGGAAGGAGTTCCTGCAGCCACTTGGCCACCATGAGAGGAAGGAGAAGAGAATTGCATAGACACTATCCCACAAAGAGCTGAACTGCTAAACTAGCAGTTGTTTCCCTCTGGACATCTTGTTGTGCGAGAAAACTCAGTCTGTCTGTGTTTAAGTCATGAGAGCCAAATATTTCTGTCGCTCAAATCCAAAAAGGACTCCTGACATAGAGAGTGATCTTATATGATCCTCACAACTACCCTAGGAGGTAGGTATCCTCATCCCTCTTTTATACATGAGAAAATTAAAGTCAGGAGAGGCTGACGACACAAGTCCCTCATCTTGTAAATGGTAGAATCAAGATTTGAATTCAAGCTTCCTACTTCATGCTTACAAACCTATACTGAATGATAAGAAGTTAAGATATTATATCTATTAGACATCATATATAGGATCTACATTGTGTATGACTTCTTATATATATACTTATATACAATATGCACGTTCACATTTATTTACATTTACATGTATATTTAATTCTACACGCAGACACTCTTTCATCCTATTGCTTAACTTCCTTTGAGCCCATGGCGACAATCCTCTTTATCTTGGGCCTGTGATGATTTATCTCATAGGCTAACATTATACTCTGCCCACTGGATACAAGTAAAAATTATCCTGGAGATGTCTGGAGCATCTGGGGTATGTGTGGGGGGATGACTGTGGTTATGCACGTGTAGGATAGAGGTATTATGTGATATTTAAAAATGATTTTAATGTTAGAAATGGTATGACTAAGACTTTAATATATATATATATATATACACACACATATATGTAAAATATATATACATACATAAACATATATATACATACATAAACAGTGTATGTATATATAAATATTTGAGACTATATTAAGGGAGTATATTAAGGGAATATATATATATATATATATATATATATATATTAAGGGAATATATATATTAAGGGAATATATATATATACACGTATATTAGCAGTGTATGTATATATAAGTATTTGGGGCTATATTAAGGGAATATATTAAGGGAGTATATATATATATCAAGGGAATACATATATATATATACACACATATCAGCAGTGTATGTATATATAAAAATTTGGGACTATATTAAGGGAATATATACATATGTATATATATATATATATATATACATATATTAGCAGTGTATGTATATATAAGTATTTGGGACTATATTAAGGGAATATATATATATATTAAGGGAATATATATATATATATACACACATATATTAGCAGTGTATGTATATATAAATATTTGGGACTATATTAAGGGAATATATGTATATTAAGGGAATATATATATTAAGGGAGTATATATATATATATATATATATACATATATTAGCAGTGTATGTATATGTAAGTATTTGGGGCTATATTAAGGGAATATATTAAGGGAGTATATATATATATATATATATCAAGGGAATACATATATATATATATATACACACATATCAGCAGTGTATGTATATATAAACATTTGGGACTATATTAAGGGAATATATATATATGTGTATATATATATATATTAACAGTGTATGTATATATAAGTATTTGGGACTATATTAAGGGAATATATATATGTATTAAGGGAATATATATATATATATATATATATACACACACATATATTAGCAGTGGTATGTATATATAAATATTTGGGACTATATTAAGGGAATATATATATATAATATATGTATATATGCGTATATTAGCAATGTATGTATATATAAGTATTTGGGACTATATTAAGGGAATATATGTATATATATATACACACACATATATTAGCAGTGGTATGTATATATAAATATTTGAGACTATATTAAGGGAATATATATAAAGGGAATATATATATTAAGGGAATATATATATTAAGGGAATATATATATATACACATATATTAGCAGTGTATGTATATATAAGTATTTGGGGCTATATTAAGGGAATATATTAAGGGAGTATATATATATATATATATCAAGGGAATATATATATATATATATAGATACACACACACACACATATTAGCAGTGTATGTATATATAAAAATTTGGGACTATATTAAGGGAATATATATGGCCATTGCCAGTAACCCCACCTTGACCAGGATTACCGATTCTTTGATGAAGAGGTGGGGACGCAAACCACCGGGGAGAGACTCTGATCAGCAGAGGGCCGGCTCCTCATGAGTCTCTTCTCACAGCTGCCAGGGTCCACCTCTGGCTGCCACACTGAGGTCTTTGGGATATGACACAGAGACCTGAGTTGGCTGCTCCTTTTGTAGACAGCCTGCTCTCAGAAGCCGGGTCTTCATGCCCCCACCCTGCCAGCACCTAGCAGAGCAAGTATTAGCTCAAGACACCACCTTTGCTATTTTCTTAGAGGCTGCCTCATCCTTTGGACCTTCTGTTTGTTTTCTGCTTCTTGCAATGTGTTCCAATGCCCACACTCTGTGAGAAACACAGCAGTCACCTCAGCCTTTGGCAGGTCAGGGGACCCATCCTCTCCTAACATCATAATCTGGAGGGCAGAATGAGCTTCGAGCCTGATCAAGCCTGCATGGACAACCTGTTTCTTCCCCAGACCTCACTTACATCCTCCTGTATCACCGAGCCTCACGGAGAACAAGCCTCTCACGGAAGCTGCTTGATCTTGGATTACCCTTTCCTGAGATCAAAATGTTTGCTGGGATTACCCAGGATAGATTGAGATTAGCATGTGGTGTTTCACTGAATAGCCTCAGGCTCTTGGCTTCCCTTCCCCACTTGAGCTGCCAAAATAAATTCCCACCCACACATGTCCTGGGTCTGTCTGGCTTACTTAAAGTAAAAACATAGAGGCAGAGGAGCTGTTCCACAGCAGATTTTCTCCTTACTCACAAAGGCACCCCAGAGCTCTTTCATCCCAGGCAGCCCTTGGGCCCCCCAAGAACTGAGTTTCTTTCCCTTCTGTCCTAACCAAAGGCTAAGAGCCAAACCGGCAACACTTCCGCAGTTAGAGACCCTTCTCGGATCTCCATAGTCTTTCACTTAGGCAGCCCGCCCGTTCGTTCATCCTGCATTCAACAGACATTCATTAAGCAAATGTATTACTTACTCAAACACTAGCTAAGCCACACTTGATGCTTGGCCGTGGGGACTCGACGGTGACAAGGACAACATCACCCCTGCCCGTACAGCTTCCACTGTAGCGGTGTGGCCTCCCTCCCCCGCAAGGCCATCACGTGGTCTGTGAAGAAAGAAATCATGAGGGAAAACTTCTTACTTACCCCGGGAGAGGGTTTCACGTTTAAACTTACCTAACATGAGGTGAAATTCCACGTGGCAGGCTCTGAGCTGTAGGCAATTTCACATATGCTCCCAAAGGCTCAGCAAACGCCTGGGACATGGGAATATCTGTTAACATCGGCACAGCTGTGAGATATTATCTGCCCAGTTTTCAGTTCAGACGAGGTGCAGAAACCTTCCTGTGTTATTAGCACTTCTGCCATTGCTCGTACCATTACCATTCCTCTTGCAATGGTAATTACATTACTCTAGCAATGTGCTATTACTGCATTACTGCCATTACCACATCGCCATCACTATTAGCAGGTAGAACTGATTGGGCTCTGAATGCCAAGCCCCGTGTTAATATTTTCCATACGTTAATTCCTTGAAACATCACCGCAACCCTCTCACTTAGAGATGGTGTCCCGTTTGCAGATGAGATAGGGAAGTGAGAGTTACATAGCTGGAAGCGACAAAATCAGGCTCTAGCCCCAGGCAGTCTGACCTCAAAGTCCACGCCTTTCAACATCCCCTACTTTCCCTCCAGATCTGTTGCAGCATCTAAAGCTGTGTGATTCCAAAACCAAGTTCCTAACCAGAGGATTGAGAACCACTCTGGCCCCCAGGGGGCAGGTCCATGAGACATGCAGGTGTTTGGAGCTGAGCCTGGTATGGTTTCAGGGATCACTCTACACCTTGTGGCCATGAACATTCCAGAACAAGAATGAGATGAGTATGAAGGTCAGGCTGTGGAAATGATGGGCAGGGCGAAGGAGCCCTGGCAGAGAGCAGAGACCCACTGTGAGCCTCAGATCCCAGAGCTCAAGGGACTGTCCACATTTGTCCTGACAGCAGCAACATCTGAGCTGCAGCCCCTACTCCGGCCACATTCAAGCAAGCCAGCAGGCCTCTCAGGCCAGGAGGGGCTGACAATATAAATCTGGGCTGGATCCCTGCTATACATACATACATGTGCCTTCTTCAGGTCACATCTTGCACCAGACTTTCATCCTGGGGCTTCCAGCCCTGAACACGATGCCTCTAACGGGGCCAAGCTGAGGCAGTCCGCTTCCCAAGCCCTGAACCCCCTCATTCCCTATCAACAAATGGCCCGTGACAGGCTGGGACCAGTGACTCATGCCAGGTCTGGAACCCCCATCCCCTTTTCTCCACTTGCAAGACTTTTGCACATCCTCTACCATCCATCTAAATGGTCACCTCCCCAGTGAAACCTTGACCCACTTGGGAGCCCAGCACTCTGTACATCTTGCTCTCAGGGTAACCATCAAGCTATTTTGCTCTCTGGTAGGGCTTCATCTGCTTCTGGACCAGGTTTGTGGACACCAGAAACTCATCTTTTTCATCTTTGCACCCTCCACGGTGCCTGGACCAGTGCCTGCCTTAGAGCAGGGGTTCAGCAAATGCAGGAGAGAGGGAAGGAAGGAGGGAGGGAAAGAAGAGGCTAGGGTATGTAGGCCACACCTCTGACCTTTCCTAAACCCGGCCCCAAATCATGCAAACATCAGTTTCCAATAGAACCTGGAAGAATTTGGTCTTGACCTCATTGAGTTCATTACCAGAGATTTATACGCAAAAGGAAGCCCATCTCTCGGGACCTCTAGCCACCCAGGGCGGTGAAGAAAGTCCCTGGAACAAAAAAGAAAGGAGGGAGCTGGTGCAGGAAAAGGACACGGAATCTTAAGCTCCGGGACTTCATTCCAGTCCCCGCAGTTTTTACTTCGCATTTGCCTCGTGACCTCCCTGCATCTCAGCTTCCCTCTCCATAAAGTAGGATTATCTATCGTCATCTCCTTCCCGGGAGTGTTGTGAAGCTGGTGAATAAACCCCCAAACATCTGCAAAAGTTTTGTGGATGGGAGCGTGCCCTGAGGATGTGATTTCTCCTTGCAATCAGAGTCTGCACTGATTCTCGCTGTTCAGGCTTTCTTCTTGCCCACAGCAAGTATGGGTCGCCGTGCCCCCAAGGCAGTGCAGCGAGGGGTTGCCCCCAGCTTTCTCCGGCGCAGTCTGGGACCGCCTCCCCACCGCCGCCGCGAGCGGGGGAAGCCACCCGCGGGATGCTTTGCGTGCAGCAAGGGGCGCGCGTCTCAGGACCACGACGGAGGAGGAAGCAAGGAGAAGGCAGAGACGCCGGCAAAAGCCTCCCGCGGGGCCAGCCACTCTAGACTAGCTCTTCCCGAGCTCTGCAGAGGCCTCGCCACGGAGGAAAAATGCCGGAAAAATGCCGGCTAATTTCAGAGGCTCCACGTTGGTGGGCCAACAGCCCAGGGAGAATGAGCAATTATGATTTTCATCGAAGCAACATATGCTGTTTGCTGGCCTCTTTCGAACAGCTGTAGGTTAGATGCTGTTAAGATTAGTCTCCTTCTCTCCTCCATATTTCAGAATTCAAATTAAACTAAAATAACAGCACCTGCTGAACAAAAACCCCATTGGAAATGTGTCCTCGTACACAATTACTGCAGGGAGGCTGGTCACCATTGTTACCCGCCTATTCTTCCTGAATGGGAACGGCAGCGAAGTTCCCCAGGCAGCTGCAGCAATTTAATTGTATAACTGGAGCTGGCCCCGCGCCAACCCTCGAGAACTCAAGTGGCACCAAAAGATACTATATTGATTTGCAATCGAACATAATAGGCCATCAGCTTAATTATTACTGAAGTGACAAGGTTCTGGGTATTTCATATTTATATTTCAGGGCCTGTGAAGGATGAATGTAAATCTTTTAAATGCACGGATTTGCATATCTTCAGAAGGGTTGAGTGCTCTTATTACATCCATAGCCTTTGAAAGACCAAAAGGACTGGCTATTGAACTCAGGTTGCCAGATCCCACCGGCGTTTGCTTGGATGAAGAGACAAAAGGCATAAAATGGAAATTGCTTTTAGTCCAAAAAAAAAAAAAAAAAAGAAAAAGGCCAAAAAAAAAAAAAAATCCCACTACTCAACTACATCAAGCTCAGACCTCTTTGGGGGCCTTTGAAGGGAGACTGGTTGGGTAGGTCTCATTGGGACACTGAGACATTGGGCCATTGAGAAGTGAAGCCAATGACTCCTTGGATCCATGAAGCCCCCTCTGCTCTTTGCTTCCAGCCTGTTTCTGGCTCCTGCAGGTCAGTAGACCCTTAGGAGTGCTGAGATGTAGGCCATTCCCAATGCCACTTTTGTCACCGCCACCGTGGCCAGTGTCTCCCTGACAGTGTGCCAACCCCACTCCTGCCCTCGCTCCCACCACCATCATCCACACTGGAGAGGCCTCTGGGTTGAGGACAAAGCAGAAAGAGAAGGAGTTTTGTTCTTGTTTTCACCACTTTTATTCTCTTCTCTACTCCATATTCCTGCACGGTCCCTGTCCTTTCACATCCTGGGCTCTGGCATAGCCAATGGGACACTGTGATAACCTCCCTGCCCCAGGAAGTGTTTTTATTCTCTTGAACTGAGACTCTGTTTCCAAGGAACTAGATCAAAGAGGATCCAGGAAAGGAAAAATAAAAGGGGGGGGGGGGGTGGCTGGAAAAAGGAGAGGGAGAGCATTGCAAAATCTGAGAAACCAGAATTCTCTCTACAAAGGTCATGGGGCAATAGGAGTTAAGATCTAACAAATCTTGAAGGCTCAGTGACTTTGAAGACAGAGGTGACCATGTTTATCCAGATCAGAAAACCTTGAGATGTTCTCCACAAAACAGTAGAGTCCCTCTCTCTGACTTTTGAGGTCCTGACTCAAAGTCTAGCCCGCCATTGTTATTTCCAACCTCTGCCTTTGGGGGGGATCCCATTTAGACTCTCTTTCTTGGCTTTTATCCTCTGGGAAATGCACAACCCCTCCGTCGGAATCACCCAGGAGAGAATTCCCAGGCTGCCAAAGACTCAGTCCCTAGAGTTCAAGGCAGCAGCATCTCTGTGAAGGCCACCCCTGCTGGCTGAGCACAAAGGGAGGCGTTATCCCGCGAAGAGCAGAGGAACTGGGGAGGACACCTGCTCAGCCAATTCTGCAATAAAAGGAAGTGAGGATGGAAATTGGACAATTGTTACTAAGTAGCTGAGGACCCAGCTGAGTGGGGGTTTCTTTAATAAGCATGATAGAAGCCAGCTTTAAAGACAGATGAAGATTTTTCCAGAATCTAGGGTTTCACTGACAAGAGCAGGAGAGGAAGGTAAACTCAGGAAAAAACGTCTCTTTATATCCCTGTGAAGGGCAAGGGGAGGTTCTTTCTGACAGGCTTCGGAAGTATTTCACAGCGGTCACTATTTATTCCCTGTCCCCCTAGTAAAGGCGGAGTCTTTGTGAACACCTGCAAGGGAGGCAGTGATCCCTAAGATGTCATGAGGGTTCCCTAAGAACTGACGACGGAGGGCAAGACTCACTTCCTTCTTTCACTACTTCCTAGGCTGGTAGATTATGGAAATATAGGAGAACAAGTAAATCTGGATCACAACAAAACATTTGACAAAGTCTATCTTCTTGGAAAAGATGAAGGTAATTAGGTGGATTTAGCATTAGTTCGTACCTATAATTCACTGAGGGCTCACCATCTGCCAAGTACCACAGTGGGATTCCCATACATCGAACTGGTGAATCCCTTCATTGCCCTTTTGCAGGTGCCCTTTGACGGGGGGCTCAGAGAGGTCTGGTAAACACAGGACAGCCTGTGCTACCCTGTTATCTCCTGTCTCCAACTAACGGATAGAGAGCTCTTCTCACCCTGTTGCTACCGTGGGGGCAATTATCTCCTCTCTCAGAAAAAGGTGTTGATCATCTGGGATAACGCTCTGAAGTCCAATGGGCTGAGCAGTGACCCAGGGGGTAGGGCTGTGATGGATGTGGGGAAGGGAAGGCCCTGCCGCCACCATCTCTGCCGCCCAGAAAAGCACTCCAGGCCAGCCCTTCCCGAGACCACTGTCATGGGGTGCTGGGGAAGAGAGGAGGAGGCACCCTGAGGGATCCACAGGCCAGGTCTGCATTCAGATGCCCCGCCTGGCCCTGCATTAGCATGTGACCTCAGCAGTCCCTGTACTTCTCCAAACCCCAGTGCGCTCTCTGATAGGATGGGGACAGAAATTCCCATTGTGTGCCATCGCTCCGGTGGTCAGAAAGCCCTGAGCACAGAGCTGGGACCGGGCGCCTGTGCCTGACCACTAGCCGGTTTCAGCCCCTTCTGCCACGTTCCTGTGCTGCCACCTTCTGATGCCAAAGCCATCTCTGTGGCAAGCTGTACTGCACCCTGTCAACAGCCCCCAGGGAAAAGGAGGTGGTGGAGAGTCAGGGGGAGGGGGGTTGGGACCCTCAGCTGCTCCTGGAGAAGCAGGGTTGACAAGGCGAGGATTGTTTTTCTCCCCTGGTGTGAAGCATGTTGACTTGCTGTTGATAGATTGTGGGATGATATTAATTAAAATGCAGGCAGGTGTGAGGGCGCCTCTTAGAGCTGCACTGTCTTTGGTGGGGAGGGGAAGGCATCAGGGCTCTGTTTTGTAGCCATAGTGGGAGGAGTGTCCTCTTACCCCTCCTTCCCCTTCTGAGATCAGGTGTGACTTAGGTCACAGGAGCACTGGGCTCCAGGTGGAAACACAGCCACATCCTTCCATCCTGATGGGTAGGGGGCAGGAAGGGGAACAGACTCTTACCAACTTTCCTGGTACCAAAAGGTCTGAAGAGGTTCTGCTTTTGGAGAGGCTGATGGAGGGAACACTTGCCTTCTCTGCTCTCCACCGGCTCTCCCTCTGGCTCCAATAGGCAGGGTTGGGGTGCAAAGGGCTTCCTGAGAGGGGAGAGTCTGATGATCCCAGGGGAGATCTGTGGTGCCAGTGCCACAAACCACAGCACAGGGTCTAGGTCCAGCGGTCCAGGGGCTAGATTTCAAAGTTGGGAGACCATGTGACCAACCAGAGCAAGGGCAGAACAGGAACAAGAAAGCTGAGCACTGAGTGGTTGCAGCACACAGCCATGGAGCGTGCCCAGCTCAGCTCCATGGGTCTCTCAGTGCATCCCTCAGTGGGTCCTCCTTCACGCCTTGGCCAAAGTTGTATTGCAAGAGGACACAGGTGCGGTTTTCTTTGATTTCCAATTCCTCCTTCTTCCCTCTTCCAGCAAGAATGAGAAATGGCTCCCAGGACTCCGAGTTCTGAGGTGTTAATTATTGGAGATAGTAGAAGTTACTGAGGATCTTAGCAGTCAGGTGACATGATTGAAATGGTAGAATTGAGGTTCTAATACCTCATTTCTGAAAGACGGAGCCCTGAGCCACTCCATTTCTTTAAACTTTATTTGGACAAGAACCAATGAGACCTCCCAAGAGAATAAGTTCCCCTTATTGCCCTATGTCTGTCAAGCACTCAGAAAAAAAAAAAAAAAAGAGGAAACTACCTGTGGAAGGAGAAATGAGCAGGTAAGGGGACAAGCTGAAGGCTCAGTACTTGTTGTACCTGACTTTAGAACTCAACACAGAGCTTAACCTTCAACTTTCTGGGCCATTGTTTACTTATCTGGAGAAAGGAATGAATGAGATTGGGAAATATCCCTCCTGCCTGCCTGCCTTCGCAACTTTTTCTCTCCGTCCCCCAGCTCCAAGGAGAATCCGAGGATCTGCATTTGGGGCTCTTAAATATGTGTAATCATTTCCCCACCATCTGACCTGTAAATAACAACTTTAATGAGGATTGTTGGGACACATTCCCCAGGGATGGCAATGAATTATAATGTAAATTGAGCCAAACTCTCCTAAGCTAAGAGCTGGAACTGTTAACAAAGAGGATTATTTTGGAAGTGTTGAGGAAAAGACAAAGTACAACCCTAAAGAAATCACCGCGGACTCAAAGGCCCCCTCCGGCATACATGTCCCATCTCACCTAGCAACAAACTCTTTCATCTTGAGAGATGGATCTCCTGTTCCCAGTCCCACATCAGGGTGTCCCATATCCTCGGACTATAATCAACAATGTTATCCCAGACTATGTTTCTGGAAAGAAACTGTCAATGCAAACAAGCAGAATGATGTCTCCAAATGGGATTTTAATCTTGATCTTTTGTTGGGAAGCCCTGCTGCCTCCTCTGTTTATTTCCACCTTCTAGATCAGATTTTATCACTGCATCTAACTAACCAATAGAATAAAACTGGACAAAGCAAGGAAAGGTACATAACCTCTTGGCCATAAAAGCTCCGAAAACAGAAAGTTTTCGTTTTTGGGTTTCCAGCTCCTTCGGTGGCAACACCTAACCTCGTCTGGGAGAAGCAAGTCCTCTTTATTTATCCATTTTGAGTGAGGATTCTTACATTTTCATGTGTTTAATCATGATGTGCTGCCCCAAACCTACGGGAAGCATTATGTAATACATAGTATATGTCCTTTATTAACTTTCTAAAATAATTTTTTTTAATGGGATTCTGAATACATTTGGTCCTAAAAGTTTGAGGAAAGGGATTGTGGATTTGGACTATTTTACCTTCAGAGGCAGATATGCTGTTAGTGAGTTTCTCAGCAACAATAAACAACAAAACAAAGTCTCAGTATCGCTTGCACTGAAGAATCATCAGACCAGTATGGCTTTTTGTAGACTGCAAAGGCTTTCACTCCTGTTTTACACAATCCATTTAATAAGAAAATCGGTAACCATCCATTTCAGCTGACAAGATATTCTCTCTTCCTAGAATTAAATGAGAAGAAGTGAACTAGCCTATGCATATGCTAATTAAAATTTTGTACTGAGTGTTGGAACCAATAAAAAATACAAATATCTGTAATGAAATTGGAGATACGTTGTCGCCTTGAGTCGTCCTGAAAAACTAACAGGAAAGCTAAGAATTTGCATTAATCCTTGGTACAAACTTTTAGAAAAAGAATCAAAGAACAGACGAGGCCAGTTGCTGAAAGAAGGGCCATGCAGGAGAGAAGGGGTTCAAATAAGTACACCACATGGGTCAGTCATGTTCAAGAGCAGTCAGGTGCAGGGCTAGTCTAGAGTGGTTTTCTGCTGAGAGTAGAGGCAAGAGCTGAGCCCCCTTCAGTTCTCCCATCCTGTCCCCATTACAGTTTTGCTCTCAGCTATAATTTTGTGCATTTTACTCATTCCCCATGGCTTCCCAAGAGAGTACCGCATCCTTCCCAGGTAAACTTCACTACTCTAAAAAATTAATAGATTAAAGAAATATCGACAAACATCCACTGGTACACATATATGGTGAGCATCCTTACCAATTAGAATTAATACTCCCCTTTGAAATAAATGCATTCCATCAGTCAAGAAGGAAATTTAAAATATCTATAATCTCTGCTCTTATTGAGATTTAAGAGGACAATTTATCTATCTCCCCAAAATTATCTGAGATCATAAAAGAGTTTCTATATGAAAAATATGGTTTTTGAGCCCGACCATAAAACCCCCCCCAAAAAAAAACCACAACAAATCGGTGGATAGTTGTTTAAATATTACAGAAAATTAAGTTGTCTTTGAATAGAGAAATTATTCCAGAATTCAGAAGAAGTTAAAACAGATGGAAATACTGAGAACAAGATGATAGAAGCAAAACATAGAAGCCAACACTGCCGTAGACCGAATCTTTGTTTCCCTCCCAAATTCATACGTTGAAACCTAATCCCCAATGTGATGGTATTAGGAGGTGAGGACTTTGGGAAGTGATTAGGTAAGAGAGCAAAGCTCTCATGAATAAGATCAGTGCCCTTGTGAAAGAGAGCCTGAGAATTTCCTTGTCCCTTCTGCCATGTTAAGACACAGGGCAAAGATGGTCCTCTATGAACTAGGAAGTAAATTCTCAGCAGGTATTATATCTGCCAGTGCTGGGGAGCCTGGGTGGCTCAGTTGGTTAAGCATCTGACTTCGGCTCAGGTCATGATCTCGTAGTTCCTGGGTTCAAGCCCCACATCGAGCTCTGCGTTGATAGCACAGCTGTGTCACCCTCTCTCTCTGCCCCTCCCCCACTCATGCTCTGTGTCTCTCTTTCTCTCAAAAAAAATGAATAAGCATTTAAAAAATTTTAGTAATAAAACTAAATTTAAAAAAAAACCTGCTACTGGTGTGATCTTGGACTTCCCAGCCTCCAGAACCATGAGAAATAATTTTCTGTTGTTTATAAGCCACCTGGACTATGGCATTTTGTTTCAGGAGCTCAATCAGATTAAGACATCATTTACAAAAAAATTCCAAAAGTGAAATGAAGCCAGTGGAAGAGCAAAGAAATAATAGAAGATTTCCCCACACTAAGGAAAGATCTAGATCTGTAGAACCAACTCCCTAAGTGAGCACCCAGGTAGAACCCATAAAAGGACACAGGCTTTAAGATACATGCTGATGACATGTAAATTTCAAGGATCAAAAAGAATAATAACCTGAGGACCCCTGATTTTTAAAAATGGCAGGTTGAACACGTGTCTTTGGTTTTACCTCACCTTGAAATCTCACTAACATGAGAGTCAAATAATGTTTAAACATGAACATTGAAAATGGCAAAGAAACATAGAAAAAGAGTAGCAAAAAAATTTGGGAAGCTGAGAAGTCACTGGACAAGAGTAACTGACACAGCTGACTGAAGGGGGCAGGATCCTAAGCAGCAGCAGGGACAGTCGATTTCCACCACTCTAAACTCACAGGAACCAGCAGTCCCAGTTACTTATGGAACTGGGTGGATGGTGTTAAGAAGAGATTTGAACAGCACTGGTTAAATTCTGTTGAAAATTTAAACAACGGTATAAACATACTATTTAGAGTTATGGAGTACATTTAAAAAATTCTCTGAAGGCGTGCTGAGTGTCCGACTTTGGCTCAGGTCATGATCTCATGGTTCATGAGTTTGAGCCCCACATGGTACTCACTGCTTCAGCTTGGAACCTGCTTAGGATCCTCTGTCCCCTTCTTTCTTCTCCCCTGCCCAATTTGTGCTCTCTCTCTCAAAGATAAATAAAATATTTTAAAAAATAAAATAAAAATTAGCCAAAAAATGTGGGGAGTACCTTTGTGAACAAGAAAATGGGGGAGGGATGGGGGTTCTATGGTTTTGTTATGTTTTAGGTGGTGTCTTTATTTATATACTAGACCTTGTGGAAGACACTAGAGAGGCAGTCTTGTCCTCATGGCTACTAAAGTTTGTGGATATGTGGGGTAGGGGCAAATTGATAGATAATTCTTATGTGCTTCACTGTGATGGAGAAATAAAAATTTGATATGCTTCAAGAAAAAAAACAGATAATTATTATTAGAATAAGATAGAGTGGGTAGTTTCTTAACTAACAAAAAATTTAAAAAGAAAACATAATAATATATAAAAATTACAAAGCTGTCTACCTACCATTTTTAGGTAATGTTCTAAAATTAAGTTCATCTAGACAGGGTCCCAGGGTTAGAGATACACTAAGGAAATGCAAAATCAGGAATGTCTAGAAGGGTGCCTGGGTGGCTCAGTTGGTTAAGCGTCCGACTTCAGCTCAGGTCATAATCTCACTGTTCGTGGGTTGGAGACCTGCATCAGGCTCTGTGCTGACAGCTCAGAGCCTAGAGCCTGCTTTGGATTCTGTGTCTCCTTCTCTCTCTAACCCTCCCCCACTTATGCTCACGCTCTCGCTCTCTCGCTCTCTCTCTCTCAAAAATAGGTAATAAACAAAAAATTAAAAAAAAACAGAAATGCTTATAGTACTGTTAGAACTCAAAGTTAGAATTCTTATAACACACGAAGAAAAAAGGAAGTAGAATGTTACTTAATATTAACTAGACTACACAATCTAACATAAAGTCGTAATTACTAATTTTAATCTCCTAAATAGCATAGCACTAAAATGTTTTTAAAAGCTGTGAGAATTATATAGAGAAGTTGACGAAAGTACGATTGTATTGAGAGAGTCAAAGATACATCTCTTTTTTACACAGCACAAGTACTTGGCAAGTGGATGAAGTCAAAAAGGTTTAGTAAGTTTGCTTAACTGATCTAGATGGATAATTGTATGTACTACAAACAGAAAATACATCATTTCCCAAAGTTTATGGCATTTTCAGAAAAATGCTCATATCCTAGCCCACTAATAAAATCTCAGACAAATTTTCTACATTTGAAACTATACATCCAAACAATGCAATGCAAGGAAACTTGACAATGATAGATCTTGTCAGAAACCATGCAAGCAAGAAGAGAATAAAGTGGAATATTTAAAATCTTGAAAGAAAAACCCCCAACAATCCAGGATTCTATAGCCAGCAAAATAATCTTTCAAAAGTGAAGGAAGAATAAAGACTTTCTCAAACAAACAAAATTGAGAGAATTCACTGCCACCGACCTGCCCTGCAAGAAACATGAAATGTTCTTCAGAGAAAAGGCAAACAATATAGGCCAGAAACTTGGATCTGTGTAAGGAAAAGAAGAGTACCAGAGAAGGAATAAATGAAGGTAAAATTAAATCTTACATTTTTCATCCTCTAATTAATCTAAAAAATAATAATTTGTTTAAAGTAATAATAGTGTAACAATGTTTGGGATGATTACAGAATGAGAATAAGTGAAATGAATGCATATAATATCTTCAGGGGTAGGAAGGAGGAATTGAAGAATATTCAGCTAAAAGTGACCCATACTATATGTGAAGTGGTATGAGAAATCATGAAAAAAAATTTAACATAATTGATATACTAAGAGAGGAGATACAATTAAATTGTATAAACTGCTCAAATAAGACAAGTGAAGGCAGAAAAAGAGAGGGGAAAGGAAACAAAGAACAAGTACAATGAACAGAAACAATTAAAAACACAGTAGACATTAATCTTACGATATCAATAATCACTTCATATGTGAATGGTCATGAATTAAGAGACAGAGATTGTTAGAGTAAATTAAAAACAGGACCTAACTGTGTGTTGTCTATAAGAAGTCCAATTTAAATGTAAACACTCAGGTAGGTTAAAAATAAAGGGTTGAAAGAAGACATCCAGATGGCCAATTGACACACGAAAAGATGCTCAACATCACTCATCATCATCAAATACAAATCAAAACCACAATGAGATACCACCGCACACCTGTCAGAGTGGCTAAAATGAACAACTCAGGCAAAACAGATGTTGGCGAGGATGCGAGAAAGGGGAACCCTCTTGCACTGCTGGTGGGAATGCAAAGTGGGGCAGCCACTCTGGAGAACAGTGTGGAGGTTCCTCAAAAAATTAAAAATAGAACTACCCTATGACCTGGCAATTGAACTTACTAGGAAGGATACATAGGATACAAAATGCTGATTCGAAGGGGCACATGCACCCCAGTGTTTATAGCAATGCTATCAACAATAACCAAATTATGGAAAGAGCCCAAATGTCCATCGACTGATGAGTGGATAAAGACGGTGTGGTATATATGCAATGGAATACTACTAAGTGATGAAAAATAATGAAATCTTGCCATTTTCAACAATGTGAATGGAACTAGAAGGTATTATGCTAAACAAAATAAGTCAGGGAAAGACAGCTATCATATAATTTCACTCATATGTGGAATTTGAGAAACTCAACAGATGAACATAGAGGAAAGTAAGGAGAAATAAGATGAAAACAGAGAGGGAGGCAAACCATAAGAGGCTGTTAAATACAGAGAATAAACTGAAGGTTGCTGGAGGGGAGGTAGGCGGGGGGACGGGTTAAATGTGTGATGGGCATTAAGGAGGGCACTTTTAGAGATGAGCACTGGGTGTCATATGTAAGAGCTGAATCACTGCGTTCTACTCCTGAAGCCAAGACTATACTGTATGTTAACTAATTTGAATTTAAATTTTAAAAAAGTAAAAAAGATGAAGAAAGTGATACCATGCTAACAACTGATCAAACCAAAGCTAGAGTAGCTCTATTATTTAGAGGCAAAGCAGATTCCAGATCAAAGAAAATTATCAGGGGTAAGAAGAAGCATTATATAATAATAAAGGTGTCAGCTCTTCAAACAGATGCAACAATCCTTAACACATATGCCCTGAACAGCAGAGCATCAAAAATATGTAAGGCAAAACTGATGGAAATCCAAGAGAAATACACTGATCTGCTATTACAGGTGAAGATTTCAACACCCACCTTCTAGGAATTATTAGATCAAGCAGGCAGAAAATCAGTGAGGATATGGTTGACCTAAAAGGGCTATCAATCAACTTGATATAATGGACACTTGAAGAATATGCCATTCAGCAAAATACACATTCATCCCAAACTCATCTACAACATTCACCAAGGTAGACTACATTTATATGTTCTCAGATTACAATAGAATTAAGCTAGAAATCAATGGCAGAGAGATAGCTGGAAAACTCCCAGACATTTAGGGATTAAACAACATACTTTTGAATAACATATAGGAGTCAAAGAAGAGGTCTCAAGAGAAATGTAAAAAATATTCTGAACTAAACAAAAAGGAAAATTCAACTTAACAAATGTGTCTTGTGTAGCAAAAGCAGCCCTTAGAGGGTGATTTTGTGGAATTAAATCCATATATTAGAAAATAAGAAAGATCTAAAATCAATTTTCTAAGTTTCCACTTTAGGAAACAAGATAAAAAGAGCCAATTTAAGCCTAAAGCAAGTAGAAGAAAAGGAATAATAATAATTGGAGGAGAGTGCAATAAAATTGAAAACAGCAAAACAATAGCAAAAATCAAGAAACCAAAAAAGATCAATACACCTGAAAACCTCTAGCTAGAATAACCAAGTTAAAAAAGAGACAGAAGATATCAAAAGTCAAAGAGAATTTATTACTATTGATACCATGGACAATGAAAAGATAATAAAAGAATATTATGAACAATACTATGCCTACAAATTTGATATGAAATGGAATAATTCCTTGCAAAATGCAAACTCCAAAAATTCACACAAAGAGAAATAGATCACCTGAATAAGCCTACACTTATTAAGAAACTGAATGAATAAGTAATAAACTTCCAAAAGTGAAGGTGCCACACTCAGATTGTTTCGTTGTTAAATTCAGCGGCTAATCATTTAAGGAGGATTCTTCATAATTTCTTTGAGAAAGAAGGAGTACTTTACAACTCATTCCACGAGGCCAGCATTATCGTAAGACTAAAATGATACAAAGCCATTATAAGAAAGAAAACTACAAGACCGTGTTATCTCGTAAACATAGATGCAAAACTCCTCAACAAAATATTAGCAAATCAAATCTAACCTTGTGTACAAAGACTTATACATGATGACCAAGTGGATTTATTCCAGGTGTAAGGCTGAGGCAATGTTCGACAATCAATCAACATAATCAGGCTAAAAAACAAAATCATATAATTGTATCAACTGATGCAGAAAAATGATTTGACAAATTCTAATTCCCATTCATAATTAAAAAAAAAAAAAAACCTCTCAGAAAACTAGGACTAGAAGAGAAGGAAATTCTTCAACGTAATAAGGAACATCAAATAACGTCAAGTGACAAAACCTTACAGATGACATCATACTTAATTGTGAGCATCTGGATGGTTTTCCCTTAAGGTCAGGAACAAGACAAGACTATCTCCTGCACACAAATATTTATAGTTGTTTTATTCATAATCACGAAAAACTGGAAGTAACCAAGATGTCTTTCAACCAGTAAATGGATAAACAAGCTGTGGTACATACATATGATAGAATATGATTCAGCAATAAAACGAAATGACCTATCAAGCCATTAAAAGATGTGGATGAAATCTAAAGGTATACTGACAAGCCAAAGAGGCCATAGGTATTACTCCAGCTATGTGAATGGAAGAAAAAAAACTATAGCATTGGTCAAAATAAAAGTGTTTGCCAGGGGCGGGGGCAAAGAGGTAAGATGGGAGAAGAGAAGCAGAGGATATATTTTCGGGCAGCAAAATTATTGTGTATGATCCTGTAATTGTGCATATCTGAAACCATGCCTTTGTCAAAACACATAGGACTTTACAGCACAAAGAGTGAATCTTAATGTCTGCAAACTAAAAATTCACTTAGGAGGTTGGGGAATCCCAGGAGGAAAGCAGAATGTTTTGATTTACAAGTCTATGAGACAACCTCAACTAAAGGGAGAGGGAGAAAAGACACTGACCTAAGTAACTTTGGAAATGAGTGGAGTTTGTAAGACTAAAGGCAAAAGAAACTGTAGACAGCATTGTACTATAGTCAATAAAATTCTTCTCCATCGTGTATGAGTTAATAACTCTGGGACTATTATGCATATATATTAGAAGTGAACAATTAAGTAATGGATGGCAGGCAGTAAGACCCAAGTGTTTCAATGTCACAGTTTACAGATAAGCAAGGGAAGGAAGCTAGAATGATTCAAGTGATAATGGATTAGAGCTGGAGACTTCAGAATGAATGCATATTTACATACAGAAACGTTATAGATACATGCATATACATACATTATCATACACACATATATTCCCTTGCTGTGTCAGCTGAGAGGGCCTAGAAGCAATGACCTCCCAGTAGCAACAAGCACACCTATTACCCAAATCTTGGCATCTGATAACATTAACAGTGAAAAGAATCGGGGCTCTTTGGATGAATGGTTGATTCTAGGACTGAAGCAGGAAATATACAAGATGACCTCGGAGCATTTTGTAGTACCCAAAAGTAAGGGAATGCTGAAACAAAAGCAAAAACAAAAAACACACAATAATGCAGATGAATCAAAGGCTTTTCCAACCGGAAAAGCTAATACCAAAGCTGGAATAATTTGAGCAGGAAAATGAAGAAATTCAATGATAACCCAAAGTATAAAATTAATGTAACGATTGAATAAATAAATAAATTAAGAATAGGCACATCGCTCTTGCAGAAGAATTCCCAATAATTTATGTAGATGTTCCATCCTCATGGAGGTAGAATGCAACTGCCCATACTTTAAGTATGGACTTCACATAAGGACTTCTTTCCAAAGAGTACAGTGTAGCACAAGGAAAAAAAATTAACCTTACAGTAGAGGAATCTGACCAACACTACCTCACCCAGGTGATCACAGTTAACACCAGTGGTAAGTCATGTTGATGGTATATGTAGCCTTGATATAATATAACGAAAGCTGTACTTTATCTTTGGTATTTTCCTCCCTGAGATCCATAACCCCAGTCTAATCGTGAGAAAAACATCGGATCAATCCCAATAGAGGTACATTCTACAAAGTGCCTGACCAGTATTTTCAGAACTGTCAAGGTCATCAAAAACAAGGAAAGTCTGAGAAATTGTCACGGCCAAGAAGAGCCGGAGAAGATGTGATGATAGGATGTAACGTGGTGTCCTGGTTAGGATTCTAAAACAGAAAAAGAACATTAGGTAAAAACTAAGGAAAGGTGAAGAAAGTATGAACTTGAGTTAATAATAATGTGTTAGCATCAGTTCATTAACAGTAACAGATGTATCAAAAAAAAAGTAAGCTGTTAATAGGGAAACTGAGTAGGGGGTAAATGGGAAATCTCTGTACTATCTTAGCAATTTTTCTTAAGTCTAAGATTGTTATAAAAAATAAAGCTTATTAAAATAAAGCAGGTAAATCATTGTGGTAGAAATTGAGGTTCCTGGAGCCAGTAGTTTCTCAGGCATGGTCTATCGAACTTTAAAGATCCAGGTCTTTCTGTGTCTTAAACATTATATTTTCATACTGAAAGTAGACTATTACAGATATGGTATTTCTCTCCAAAACACTGAAAAATACAGAAAACCTCTCAATTCATTTTATGAAGCTAGCATATAGCTAGTGACAGGTATTTGACAAAATTAGTACATGCACCCCAAATATATAGCCATATAATCTTACAGAACAACTATATGTACAAATACAGATTTTAAAAATCCTACAAAACATTAAAAATGAATGCATTGATGTTTAAAAAATAAGAAATTATAGCCATTCAACACAGATGTGATAAGTTTAAAGAATGATCAAGTAAATTCTAATTGAGAATTCAAAAATATTTGGAATAACAAGGGCACGTGGGTAGCTCAGTCAGTTAAATATCAGACTCTTGATTTAGGCTCAGGTCATGATCTCACAGTTCATAGGATTGAGCCCCACGTCAGGCTTTGAACTAAAAGGGTGGAGCCTGGTTGGGATTCTTTCTCCCTCTCTCTCTGCCCCTTCTCCTCTCACAAACATACACACACTCTCTCTTAATAAATAAATAAACTTAAAAAAAAAATAACATGGGCACCTGTGTGGTTCAGCCGGTGGAGCATCTGACTCTTGATACTGGCTCAGGTCCTGATCCCAGGGTCATGGGATCAAGCTCCTTGGTGAGCTCCATGCTGAGTGTGGAGCCTGCTTAAGATTCTCTCTCTCTCTCTCTCTCTCTCTCTCTCTCTCTCTCTCTCTCTCTCCCTCTCTCCCTCTTCCCCTCTCCCCTACTCATGCTCCCTCTCTCTCAATAAAAAAAAAAATTGGAATAACAAAGTTAATTAATATTGACGTATTAATAAGTCATCAATCCCAAAGCCATATAATCATATCAGTAGCCATTAAAAAGCATGTGAGGAAATTCAACAACCATTTCTGCCTTTAAAAATTTGGCCCTAGTGAGAAAAATAAATGTCCTTCATATGCAAAGAAAAATCCTATCTGAAACCAAGAGCTGGCATCTAGCACGACAGCAGGAAACATTCCTATCAAGGATGTGACATCACCTCTATAATTAAACATCATGCTACAACTGAATAACCCAATAAAAAATACAGGAAAATACAGAGCTGTATTGATACCCTCCTTATATACATGATTGTTTAATGTGATCCAAAAATCAAACCAGTAATCTTTCAGCTGAGGGCGTACGTGTATATACGTGCATATGTGGGTTGGTAGCTAGATACGACCAGAATGAGAAACATACATAACCAGTAGTCTTTTGCATCCTCAAAAGGAACATCAGTATTTTTGAAAGGTGTTCTCATTCTCTCATAATTCCCATAAATGATCTACATTTCACATTATTTGCTAGAATCATATTTTCTGTATCCAAGTACATAAATTCAGTGCATAAATATATTGGATTGGTTAATAGTGGCGCATATCATTGCCCACTTGAAATGCAGAAAATGATTTCTTCTATGTTTGTAGACATTTGAAGAGTTAACCCTATTTCATTGGCCGTATATTAAATGTGGAGGGAGGGAGGGAGAGAGAGGGCAGAAGACGAGGGCTAGGAAATGATAGGATTATAGTAGGATTTCAACTTCATATCGGATGGGATATATATAAGTTAAATGGAGTTAAATGTATCAGCGTATTTACTATTGCAAAACTTAAATACTAGTTTTGGAGGTAGCATAGAGAGGTTTGGAGATGGGGAGGCAGAGACCATTGGAAAGGGGCAACTGCAGAAAGAGAATCCTGGAAAAGTGGAGGAAGTTTAAGGGAATTTCAAGAAGGTTTTACAACTTCGTTTTTCCATTAACCTGCAATGAATATGTACACGAATCATCAACGATTCTGGAGTTGGATTTGTCTTTACTCACGTTCTCTGATATGAAGACATGCTGAGAGTGCCCCCTCGATGGGTACCAAGTAGCAAGATTTGGGAAATAAGCAAAATAACAATTTTTTTTTTTTAAATTGAGATGTGTTTATTGAGAGCTTACTATTTGACAGGCATTGTTATAGTGTGTGTGTGTGTGTGTGTGTGTGTGTGTGTGAGAGAGAGAGAGAGAGAGAGAGAGAAAGAGAGATCCCTTACAACAACTGAATGAGGTGAGTACTGTTATTTTCCCCATTTCACAGATTAGGGAACTGCATCCAGGTACTGAAATAATTAGCCCAAAATAATGGCGACTAATAAGTAACAGGTAGTATTTGAACGTAGGCTGTCTGGCTTCAGAGCCCACAATTTAAACCATTTCAATCTCAATGTATTGCTCTTTCTCTCTCTCACTGTTAACATTTGAAAATAATTTAAGAATAAAATACAGGGTGAAGTCAGTCCCCCATAATTAGAATGGAAGTTAGGGAAAGTTTAATGGTCAGCTGAATCTGTTAAAGACAATAAAGCTGAATAAAGAGAATGATTATTCTGCATTTTATTAGAACCATATTTTTTTTCAAAAATTTCCCCACTCCAAAAGGGCCTCCATATTAGGATATGTGTCAAAACAATGATTCAACCAAAGTAAGTCCCATAAATATTATGAAAGAGGAAACAAAATTAATGTTACTAATGATTAAGGCTGCTTACCTAAAAAAAAAGGGGGGGGGGAATCACCTAAAAAACAGAATAAAAGCATTTCATAGTTTGCAGTTACCAAAGTAACTTAAATATCGTTAGCTTCTCTCTAACAGTAGAAAGAGCTATTTGGAAATACATTTCAAACTCAGATTAACAAAGGCAACAAAAATGTAAAACGACAAGAATTAATCTTAACAAGAAATATGACAGATCTATCTGAGATATATTACAAGCTTAACTTAGGGACATAAACGATGTTAATAAATCAGGAGACATTCCATGCTTCTGGATTAGAAGCTTCAATATTTTAAAGATGTCATTTCTCCTCAAATTAATTTATAAATTTAATGCAATCCCAATTAAAATTTGATGAGATTTTTGTTTGGAACTTGACCAAATGATTCTAAAGTTCATTTGGAAGAATAATTGTGTTAGAATAGTCATGAAAAGAACAAGAAAAATGAGTAATGAGATTGACTTGCCCTACTGGAAATTAAATTATCACTGTGGTACAGTACCAAAGTAGTCAGACAGACCCATAAAACTAAAAAGAAAATCCAGAAGCTGAGTTAAGTATGTATAATAATTTGGTATATATTAATGATGTCAGTTTAAAATATTAGGGAAAGAATCAACTATTTATTAAATGGATTATTCAATAAAATATGATTGGGGGCAAGTAGAAAAGCATTTGAAAACACAGGTTTGAGTCTTACACCATAATTTATACTAAAGTAAATCCTGGATGTTTCAAAGTTTTGACTGGAAAAAAGAAACCATTAAAATACCAGAATATATAAATAAGTATTTATGTAATCTTGTGGTAGTGAAACACTTAAAATGTGTGGAATTATTGGCTGAAAGGAAAAGCTTAATAATGTGACCACATAAAATTTCATAACTTGTGACTAGCAAAACCAAGCCCCAATCCACTCATCTACTCATCTACCTGTACACCATAAAACAACATTAAAAGACAAACCATGAAAATTATTTGCAAGAGATATTGCAAACAAAGGGTTTAGGTTCCTTAATCTCTTCAGGATTCATTCGAATCAGTAAGATAAAGAGGATATTCCGATAGAAAATGGCCTAAGGACAGGTCAGGAAATTACAGAACAGACACATATGTTTTCAGGATGAAAAAAGTGCCGAACCTCACTAGCTATCAAGGAAACAGAAATTAAAATATCAGTGAGATGTCATTTGTTGCCTATTAGGTTAAAAGTGATGAAAAATATTGACAGTATTCAATGCTGGCTAGGGCATGAGTAAACACCATTCTTATATGCTATGCTCTCGTGTAAATTCAAATTGATACAACAAACTTTCTAGAGAGCAGTTGGGCAATATATTATCAAAATTGAAAATATGCATCCCCTTCAGGGCAGGAAGGCAATTTCTAGAATGTAATCTTAGGGAAATAACAGGACAAGTGTCTAAAGATACAGATCCAAAGAGGTTCACTTCAGCATTAACGGAAGAGGAAAAATTAGAAAACCCTATTAATGTGCAAAATAAAGTATGCATTAAATACATTATTGTTTCTTCACACAACGGAATACCATGCAGCAGTTTAAAAAGATAGCAGGAGGGGTGCCTGGGTGGCTGCATCAGTTAAACATCCAACTCTTGATTTGGGTTCAGGTCATGATCTCCCACTTCAGGAGTTTGAGCCCCACGTCAGGCTCCTCACTAACAGTGTGGAGCCTGCTTGGAATTCTCTCTCCCTCCCTCTCTTACCCTCCCCTGCTTGCGTTCCCTCTCTATTTCAAGATAAATAAATAAACTTTAAAGCAAAGATAGCAGGAGACTTATATTCAGTACATATTATCATGCCCCAAAAATGGGAAATGAGAAAATTGCATTAAAAGCATTTTGTATAGTACGATACCATTTCTTTATATGCGTATTGTGTGTGCATGTATGTGTGATATTCTGAGGATATCTTTCTCTTCCTGTGTGTGTGTGTGTGTGTGTAAGAAAACCATGTGTAAGAACCATCTATTTCACTACAATTCTGTAGAATACTGTGTAAGAACACTTACCGTGTCACTAAGTAGTCTTAGGCGAGTTACTGTCTCTGTTCCTCAGTCTCCCCATCAGTAAAACAGCATTTGTCTTATAGGGTTGTTATAAGGAGCAAATGGATTCACGTGTAAAGCACTTAACATAGTACCAGGCACCTAGTAACCAGTGTTTAATTTTTTTTTAATGTTTTATTTATTCTTGAGAGAGAGAGAGAGAGAGAGAGCATGAGCGGGGAAGGGGTAGAGAGACGGAGACACAGAATCCAAAGCAGGCTTCAGGCTTGGAGCTGTCAGCATGGAGTCCGTCCGACCAGGGACTCGAACTCACGAGCCATGAGATCATGACCTGAGCCGAAGTCAGACGCTCAATCGGCTGAGCCACCCAGGCGCCCCAGTAACCAGTGTTTAATAATTCACTGCTGTCATTATTGCAATGATCATTCTCATCATTTCTATCAGTACGCTCCACGGAGTACAAGGGAAAACAGGGGAAGAAGCATCCTCCACAAGACAACAAAACCCTGAGCAACAGCTGGCATCTTATCCTTCACAGCTAGGCTGCCATGTGTGATGGTGGGCTCGTCAGGATCCAGAAGAGCCCCGTGGGTGCTGGGAGGGGCATGCAAAGCCAGGGCCACACCCACCGAGAGTGGGCTTGCTTGTGAGTGTTGCTTAAGACTCTCCCAGAATTCCCTGAGTAACTACATGAGACGCAGAAGTGGCTAGAGACATGGGGCCACGGGTTGGAGCCAGGAACAGTGCGATACCTATGACATCGTTTCCATGTCTCCATGCAGGACTATGGGCTGCATATGATTCTAAAGTTAATATATAGCCAGACTATATATAGTCTAAGGAACCTGTATGCACAGGTAAATTAAAAGCAAATAAATACGGTGTATGTTTAAGTTCTCTAGTTAGGGAAGTCTATAGTCTTTAATACACGCTCTGTTCATCTACACTAATTCTGCTCTTGCAAAGTTTGAATAAAGATCTACTATAGATACTGTCGCAGAGAGCCTCCCACCAGATCTAGTTAAAACTCCCCAGAACTGGCATCGTTAATCCCATTTCAGAATGGCAAGTTTCCGTTTTAGGCAGTCGCCCTTAAGCATGCCTACCCTGAACCCCTGTCAGGAAGCAGTGCCTTCTGAGCCTTTTATTCCCTTAGAGAAAAGGAGTGGCATTCAGGGTGCCCACCAGCAGCAGATAATCAGCGGGACCTCTTTACCATGGAGAAATGTTGATTTCATATTTGTCTGTATGTGCTAGATGAATGCTGGGCATGATTTACTTACTCCAGAAAGTGTTGCCTGTAATGTGGAGACACAGGACAGTTTAAAAGGAAGAGTAATCACAGCACACAGCTATTCATCTTCTGCTGCCTCTGGGAACCGGGAGCTGATTAACTCTTGCAGCAGCGGCTGTTAGAAGCTGTCAACTCCCACCCCCATGTGGCTCTCTGCCCTCTCAGGCTCCTTACTGGCACACAGTTCCCTGAGCCCTCACTCCCTACCCTCCATGGAGTCACTATTTTCTAAGTCAAGGCCGATGAGGTTCTGTATCACTTACCCTCACCAAACCACTGCCACTTGCCATCAGATTTGGAAACCTGTACGTTCAGGGTTGATTACTGGTTCTTTGTCTTGCCTGCGACAAACCTTCCTTTTCCTCTTCCAGGCAGGCTTGTTCATTCCAAGATTCAATCTTGTTTCTTTCTCTTAGTTCCAACTGGTTCCCTAGCCTAATTCAAATCTTCCTGTCGGCGGTGACCCCCTGGAATCCCTAACTCAGAGTGGGGCTCCTGTTGCCCTTCTGGTCCATTCAAGACCCCAAGCCCAGTCCAGATGGCTGGAATCTTGTTACCTTGCATAACCCCCACTTGACATCTTTGCTGCTCTTCTGGCAGGTGGTTCCATTTGCCCTTTTGGTGTCAACCTGTTTATCGTGTAGCCAGATGAGCCTCTAGAACAGTGTGACTGACTTGTCCATCCAGATTCTGGTTTGGGAGACCCTTCCATGTGCCAGTCACTGTTCTAAGAATGGGGGCCACAAGAGTGAACAAGTTTCAGCCTTCATCGTGATGACATTCCAGCAGAGGAGACATGTGAAATAAGAAACACAAGTATAAACAGGATCATTTCAGGAGGTTAAGTGCTATGATGAGAATGAATGAGGCTAATGGTTGAGGAAGTGACAGAGTGGTCAGGAAAGTTTTCTCTGAAGAGGCATGACATTTGAGTGGAGACTTGAGCAACAGAAAAGCCCACCACTGAGAGAGTCCAGGGGGGAGTGTACTTCAGGGAAAACAAGCAATAAGGGAATGCTCTGAGTGGTAAGGGAGACAAAGGTGGCCAGGAAACAGGAAGAAGGGCAGCATGACCAAAGCCAAGTGAGAGGAGAGAGCAAGTGGAAGATGGGTTTGGAGTGGGCAGCACGGGCAGTTCGTGCAGGCCCTTGCAGGCCATGGACAAGAGCTTGGATTTCCTTCCAAGTGCCATGGAAACCTTGGGGGGGCTCTCCATGGAAGACTGGCTTACTGGATTCATTAGTGACATGCCGGTTCCCTCTCTCCTTTCAGCCTGGTGATTATCATTTCCAATGCCCTTCCCCAACCTATGATGGCCACCCATTTTCACAAACAGACCTAAGGAAATAGAGACATCTCCCAGAGGGTCCATGGCTCGTTCCACCCCATCAGTCACAGTGCTGTCACTATGGCCCAACTATCAGTGAGGAACGTGGTCCTTAGCTGGGGTTGAAGCGGAGCTCAGAAAACTGAGAGAGGGATATGGTCAGACAGGGAATCAAGGGTGAGGAAGATTGCTGGCAAGAATGAGGGCAAGAGGGTGGCTATTGAGGAAGGCCACGGGTCTGCGGACAGTACTAATGTGCAGCAGTCAAGCTGAAATAGCCCAGGAGGCCCAATCTTGTGCTGGTGGCTGAGTCAGGACCAGGGAAGGGGTGTATGTGTCCATTTCTCCCACAGGAATTTAGAGAAGACCCCATCCTCTTACTGGGGGCAGTACATTGCCCAGAACTGCCCCCATCCTACAGTCCCTTAGGACTAGATGCCTATGATGGCACACTTAGGTCCCTAGCTCAGTTGTCAGGTCACGTGTACTTCTTCTGGGCCTGAACCCAGCTGAGGGTATACAAATAGCGAGCAGAAGTGGGGAGGGTGGAAATTTGGTTCTACTGAGCGCTGGGTAGAAGGTGCATTTTCAAAATCAGGATTTTCCATCTCAGGACTACAAGGAGTTACAAAATTTCTGGTAGCTGGACTCTGGTCTGTTATTTCTCAGGGTTTTAATTCTGCATTAAGTCTCTGTGGTCCTAAAGCTTTGAAGACAACATGTGGGTAGATGGAAGAAAGTGAATAACATTTTTTGAATATGTATTATGTTTCGTACTTTACACTAGGGACTTTACATATATTATTTTAGCTATCCTCAATAATCCTATGATAATATCCATAGGGTAATAATCCTATGTAATATAAACTCATTTTGTATCTAATGAAGAAGGCTCATAAATATTAATATACCAGCTCAGAACAGGAAAACTAGCTAGCAGCCAATAAGTGATGGGATGGGGCCACATCTGGGCTTGAAGACGGATCTCCTGAAGACCGTGGGCCATCTTGTTGATTCTGTTACTCTGGCTGGTGGGAAAGGAGGAGGGCCCTCTCTACCCCTCTCTGGCACTCTTTGTGCTAGTATTTCAAACTTCTCACGATCAGTTTTTGATATTAATTTTCCACGTGACTATGCCCTATCTCCTTAAATTAATTGTAATCTCCTTGAACATGGTGACATCCTCTTGAAACCTCTTGAAACCTGCAGGACAGTAGAGTTACACTCATATCTAGACTGCATTTCACCATGAATTCTTTGTTTGAGAGGTTTGCTTCATACGCATATACATTTATTAGCGCATAGAGGCCTTTGGAAACCAAATGCCAGCAATATTAGGATATGCTATGTAATTCTCTGAAAAGCAAGGAAAACAAACTCTCACGTTTTTCATGTCTGATAACTAAGTGATTACAAATAGTACCAGAATTTGTTTCTAAAACCGGTTGGAATGTTTCTTCCTTTGTTATTCCAACAGCTAATTTGATGATTTATTACTGTTAATCCTACATACCCCTGGAGTTATTTGTTTGGTTGATTTGTTTTTGCAAGAAAATTTGTATAGCTATACATAAATTATTGTATGCTGCTCCAATTTTTAGAAGGGTTAGTTAACAAATCCCATTCTAGTTATCATATTCTAGCTTTTTCCAAGTCCCAAGCATGGAAATCATATCAGAGCCCTTTAAATTTAAGTCTACAAATTAATTTGGTGTCCTAGGAAAGATGAAGGGCAGAGAGGAGTCAAGGACACAATATAAATGACTCCTGTGTTCCAGCCATGACCTCGTAGTTGCTGAGGCCGTGAACTCACAGATCATTCTCTGTGAATTCAAGCACAGGGAGGTCTGGGACCTCAGTCTCCCAGGTGGATGAGTCTAAGCCAAGACAAGAAGATTCATTCCCAAGGAAACTGAAAGCAAGAAAGGAAAATGACTTGGAACGGCCCATGTTTGGAGCGGGCACTCGACGTGTAGACTCAGTTTCATCTACATTTTAATACAGAAGCGGACTTCTGGACAGGAACTGGGAACAGTCGTCCAAAGTTCCTCTGCAAGTGAGAGTTAAAAGAAAGTGAACGAGTTAGGGAAAACAGACACAAGGAAGGCAGGGAAAGTTTCTAAGCAGATGCAGGCCTTGGAAAGACATTTGAGTCACTTAAGAATCCTGTGTTTCTGCACGATCCCCCGGTGGCTGGAGTCTCAGGGCCGGCTCTGTCACACATGCAAAACCAATCTGCTCCCGTGACATGGAGCATGAAAGTTCATCTCCTAAAACTTTACACCCTATTGAAAGAATATAATAGTGTTAAAGAAAAGCTAATTCTGTGATCCTTTCACATCGGGCTACAGATGGGATGCCATTTTCAAGGGACATTTTTTTGTCCCCGTTCCCGTCAAATAGCTCCTGAAATAGGCACGATACAGCCCCCTTGAATAAAATAAAATACCTTATTTAATTGCCTGAATGACACTCGGGATTGTGCTGCCAATGCAAGCCCACACAGGCCCAACCAGAAGCAATATCGAGGGGATAACTTGACTCTGAGGCAGCTCCAGCCTGGGCCCCCACCAACCGCCCGGCCCAGGCCGATGGAAATGAAAACAGGTCTGGGGAAATGCAAATGAAATCTGCAAAGGAGCGGAAGGGAGGAGAAACGATTCCCCAGGGTAATGAACTATGGATTGCAAGGGTGGCACCTCAGCCTGACCTCCAGGGCTCCAGGGCTCAGGGTCAGGGACCTGAGAGACAGGAAGGCAAGTAATCTGACCAGCCCCAGCCTCAGTCACCAACTCTACTCACTGGCTGCTGCCAGACTATGCCCCTCTGGCTCCAGAATTCTGGCCCCTTTTTGGCTTCCTGTGTACATTTTTGCCATTGTGTGGCCTTGCCTAGGGTTCCACCGGATTCCCGCTAATTGTGAAAACGGCAAGTCTTGGATCTTCCAGGAGAGACCCAACTTTATTTATCTAATTGAGTCCCGTGCAATTTTTAAAATATTATCCAAGTACAGGGACACTGCCTACCTGTTCTGTCCGTGTCGTCCACTGCTGGTCTCAAAAGAGCTTAGCTGAAGAAGTTTTGAATTACCCTGCTTTGTTGAAGAGCTCTTTTTTCCTGGAAAATATATATTACGCTACAGGAGATGGTGATCTTTCTCCAGCTCATACCTTGCAAGAGCTGCTGTGATAGGATTATATTAGGAAGATTTATAATCAACGCGAACATTATTTAACACTCCACTCATCTCAGCTTGCTTTAGGATGACAGGGGTTATGGGACATTGTCAGCATGGGATTCCTTTCTGAGCCTTGGCCTAGCCCAACAAAGCGCTTGGAACCCTGCCCCCTCTCCTTTAACCCAAAGGCTCTTCCATAGTCACTGACTCAGAGCGACTATTTCACCTACTGTTCATATTTTGGGGAAAGGATTCAGGAATAGACAACTTTTAAAAAAAATTTTTTTTTAATGTTTATTTATTTTTTGATAGAGAGACAGAGCATGAGCAGGGGAGGGGCAGAGAGAGAGAGGGAGACACAGAATCCGAAGCAGGCTCCCGGCTCTGAGCTTCTAGCACACGGGGCTCGAACTCACAAGCCGTGAGATGGTGACCTGAGCTGAAGTCCGATGCTTAACCGGCTGAGCCACCCAGGTGCCCCAAGAACAGACATTTGTTACGAACCGAGTTGAGTTCCCCAAAATTCGTTAAGTTTAAGCCCTAACCCACGTACCTCAAAATACCTCTGTAACAGATTGGGCCTTTAAAGAGGTAGTTATGAGGCCGTTAAAATGAGCCCTAATCCGATCTGACTGGAGGAGATTAGGACATGCATAGAAGCACCAGGGATGCTCACACCCAGAGGAAAGACCAGGAGAAGACACAGCGAGAAGATGGCCATCTGCAAACCAAGGAGTGAGGTGTCAGGAGAAGTCAACCCTGTCAGCAGCATGAACTTGGACCTCTAGGCTCCAGAACTATGAGAAACTAAATTTCTGTTGCTTAAGCCACCCAGCCTGTGGCATTTTGTTATGGTCGCCCTAGCAAACTAATGCAAGAGGTAATCCCCAAGACACAAATAAGGAGGAGGTGAGACAAAGAATGGAAGAGGCCAAGGAGTGGTAGCCAGTGAGTCGTCACTGTGGGGAACCAGGCTCTCAGCGGGAGAACCCTGGGGGCCAGTGTAGAAGATCAGCCTCGGCAGCTCTCTCACATGAGCCAGTAGCCCTGGCTACTTTGACCGCAGTTCTCGCCTGGTCACTCGTTGGTTAGGAGTAGCTGGGGAAGGGGCATTAATTCTCTGGTCCTTCAGGCCCAGTGTGCACAAGGGCAGGGTGGGGCTCCCCAGCACCGGGGAAAACCCTGTGGCAAGGAGATGCACCTGCTGGCTGTAGAAGGTCCCCAGGGGGAAGGGCAAAGTACTCCCTGCTACGCCTGCCTTCCCAGTCCCAGCAGAACGCTCTCTGGCACAGAAACAGAAGGAAGGACCTTATCTCCCTCATCTTTGCCATTTTATTTCTTTCTTCCATATCTAGTCGTTCTTTGTTTCCCAGAGATGTCATCTCAAGATGACTACCAGGACTATTAAGAGGAGATCCCACCGACCTGAGCATATTGCCCTGATCCTGACATGCCCACTCAAGAGGCCAGTGAGGGCTACAGCCACCTGGAGGAAAGTGCACATGGTTTCTTTCACAAAGATGCAGCCGACTCATCAAGCACACGTCCGGACAGAGGAAGAGTCTGTCCTGATCTGCACAAAGTCAGGATAGAACCAGCTACGTGACTGTGCCACCTTATGTCCCAGAAATGAAAGAACAAGTTCCTATGGTGATTGTATCCAACTGGAATGAGTTCTTTCCAATGGGGTCAGTGGAAACCAGGAAATAAAGGCTCCGGAATATTTGCACAGCAGTTAAAAAATCTCAATCCTTGCCCAGGCTGTAAGGTTTCCTTCAGGATTTTACCTGAAAAAATAAGCAGAAAAATGGCAGAATCCCATGAAGGTATTAACCCAAAAGGCCAGTCCAGGTGCCAACCAATAGCTTGGACACCAGGGTTTTCCAGATTAGGACAAGAGGGTCTCAGAAAGTACACTACGTGGTCTTCGAAAGAGACAATTTTAGAGTGTCAGTGGCTCTAACTTGTGCCTCTGAGGATATTGTGCCAGCCCGGGGAAAGAAATCTCCCTTTTTTTTTTTTTTTTTTCACATGGATTTTGACAAAAAAAAAAAAAAAAAAAAAAAAAAAAAAAAAGCATAATGGTTTGTTGAGGTGGAAAAATCCCTGAAAAAGAAGTCAAGAGACAGGAGTATTCCTAGTTTGGCCTTAAAATATTCATGATTTATGAACCAGTGATTTCACATCTAGGTATCAGTTCTAGGGAAAGAATCTAAAATGCAGACATGGATTTATGCACAAAAACATTCATTGCAGCATTACATGTAATAAAAATCCTGGAAATCGTTGAAAGAACTGGTGGTTAAGGTATGGTTAATTCATGCAATTAATGCTTGAAAATAATTTTTAATGACACAGAACAGTAATGGTAAGTGAATAAAGAAGGATATAAATACAATATGTAAAACTGGGGGTTGGAGGCGTGGAAAAGAGACTAAGGGGAAATGTGCCAAAACATTAGTATTTTTTGCCTTTAGGTAGTGGGATTACAAGTGATTTCTTTTTCTGTTTCTTGTCATTTTTTATGCTTTCCAATTTTTCTGCAATCAAGCATCGTGCGCTCTATGAAAAAATTCGCAAAAGAAACACAGTAGTATTCTGGCTGTGAAATGCCAGTTCTAAGTGTGGATACATAGGGAAGCCCCCAAGTCTTTGCAGAGATGGCCGGGACATGCATGAGGCCAGGCTGTGACACACAGCGTAGGACCTTTGAGCAGAGACTGGTGCCTCACCCTCATAAGGCCAATGCCAGAGACACTGAGAAAGACAGAGCCTCCGCAAAAACATATATGGATATGGAGGGGAGTCTCATGATGAATCACAGAAGTCTGTTGAGCTCAGGTGAGGCATTCCTTCGGAATGCAATCAGCTCTGAGAGAGCTGCAACAATTACATTTTGGCATCTCTAAGTGGGAGGGCCTCTCACTGGATCATGAGAAACCTACCTCTCTGGGATACCGCCTTGTGTCCATGTGATGGCATCTCTATTTTAGCTTGCTACAGTTGCAATGCCGACATCTGAGTTGGGTTTTGAAGGATGAATAGGAGTTTCACTATTCCATAGAGAAGCAGTGGAGAGCATTTCAGGCAGACAACTGCATGGGCAGAGACAAGCAGGTGTATGGAAATGACCTTGGGGGAGCTGTAAGGAATTTCACGTGGCCATGTAACAGTTTGGAGAATGGAAGGGGAATGGCAAAAACTGAGGCTGAACAGGGAGCTGGGGATCAGGTGAAGGAGGATTTCCATTCAGCAGCTGGCTGTCACCCTCAAGGTGACAGGTGCCTCACACACCTTCCAGGTGAAGAGTGAGTGCCACCGGCAGTCGTTTCCAACATTGGTTACGCACATTCTCTCATCACCAATTTTTATGATATTTGGTTCCCGTGTTTCCTGTAATGTCCTTTTTTTTTTTTTTTTTTTTTTTTTTTAAACATGGGCTCACTGTTTAGCCTCGTCCTAAAGGATATCTATACTGTCATAGGCTTGGTATGCTAGTTAAATTTCTTTAATGTTTATTTATTTATATATTGAGAGAGAGAGAGAGACAGAGAGAGAGAGAGAGAGAGAGAGTGACCACGAGCAGGGGAGGGACGGAGAGAGAATCCTAAGCAGGCTCTGTGCTGAGAGCAGAGAGCCTGACGTGGGACTCGAATTCACAAATTGTGAGATCATGACCTGGGTCAAAATCAAGAGTCAGACGCTTAACTGGCACCCCCGTTAGTTATATTTTTAATATAGATAATGTAATGATATGTCTCTTAAACTAAAAATAATCCACTCATGTACCACCTTAAGTCGCACCTATCACACTTGGCAAATGCTGTCACCATTCATTCATTCACAATAATTTTGAATATCTACTACATGCCAAGAGATGGGGATAGACAGCATTAGGGACAGTGAGGACAATGCTGTCAGCATCATGAAATTATGATACTTAGATAAACCTATTGGCAAAGCAACTAGGTTTTTAAAAGGTTCATGTAGAAATACCGTGCAAGATGGTTTATAGGTAATAAAACCAGAAACAGAGAGACTTTTCGGAAGGCTCTCGCAAACTAGAAGAAGGTTTGATCGAAGGCACTGGTGGAAAATTAAAAGAGGAGACACGAGTGAAGTATTCTCAGGCAGCAGAGACCGTAAGGTCCTCATGGCCAGTTAGTTGCATGTTCTCTCCTGAGGGGCGGCGCGAAAGGAAGCCTTCGAGGGTTTGGTTCACGTATTGTTCTCTTCATTTGTGGACATCCCACTTCCCCAGAGGGAGATTGTCTGGCTCAGCCTCCTCCTGGTAGGCCTCCCTGTACTGTGGAAAGTGAACAACTGTGTGCCCCAGACTGCGTGCAGTGAACGTTTGACTTTAATTTAGGTTCCAACAATAAAATGCACTCTTGCGAGACTAGAAATTTGGACTTGGGGGAAAAGCATGGCAGGGACGCTTCCTTTTTTATTTTTATTTTATTTTTTTATGGAGTGGACTCAGAAGCCTCAGCATGGCCTTGGAGCACACCCTTCTGGCCAAGGCTCGTGACACAAGTCAGCACCATGTGGGTGTGATCCCGGGGCCAGCAGCTGGCCCAGGAATTTCCTTATTTCCCTTCTTGCCAAACGATGCAGCAGAGTTAGGAGTTCCTTCAATGGATAATTTGGCATTGGTACTCTAGAATCGTCTCTGGGGCCTAGGCTGGAGCCTGCTCCTTTAGATCTTCCAGTAATTTCATAAACACCCAATTCCCTTTATTAGATCCTTCTTTTCTGAAAATAGCCAGAATAGTTACTGTTTTCTACACTTCCTCTCTGACCGATACCACTACTGAAGCTCCTACTTAGTCTAAGACTGTCTCGCACAATCCAATGTATGTGTGTGCATGCGTGAGCGTGCACATGTGCATTTGTGTGCATGTGAATGCTTCACACCGTAAGTTCTTCGGGATTAGACTGTAAGGTCTTTGGGATTTGTCTATCTTACACTTCTGTTTTTCTATATCACATATACAGGGATCATTAAACGTATTATTATGTTTTTAATGTTTACTTATTTTTAAGAGAGAGAGACAGAGAGAGAGAGAGCACGATCAGGGGAGGGGCAGAGAGGGAGACACAGAACCCAAAGCAGGGTCCAGGCTCTGAGCTGTCAACACAGAGCCCGACGCGGGGCTTGAACCCACAAACCGTGAGATCATGACCTGAGCCGAAGTTGGACACTCAACCGACTGAGCCACCCAGGCGCCCCTCATTAAACTTATTTTGAAGAAAGTACTGCTCGTCTTCCCAATTCTGATTCCAAAAATAAATCAGGATCACACAGGAGAGAATAGAACATGCACTGTTGACTCAGAGGAAAAGAGTCCCAGGACCAGGGCTGGGAAATGATGCTCTCTTGTGTGGGTGTGATCTTAGTCATAGAAGAGAAGCCTGTGTTGTTTAACTCTCATGGTGACATTAGATTTAACCATAGTGGGGATGAGGGAGAGAGGGCATATGACAGATTTTAGTGTTACATGAGATCCTCTCCTCATGTCTTGTTGGAGGGAGAAAAGGGGGCCCTTCCATGACTGTTATGTCAGAGGGCTAACACCTCAGCACAAAGGAACTTCTCTAATGAGCCTGAACTGCTTGGGGCCATGGCTCTGGACTCTGGCTGCCTAGTAGAATTCTCTGCTGGAGCTGATGACCTATCCCGCCCTCAGAGATCCTGATTTATTTCATCTGGACGGGGTCCAGGAATCACTATCTTTTAAAAGTTCCCAATAAGTCTAATGTAGCATGGTTGGGAAGCATTGACCTTGTGTTCAAATGTTTTGCCATGCAGGAGTCATTGTGTTTCCTTGTGATTTCTGACATCTCTACTGTATCTCTCGTTCAGTCTGCTTTTTCATTCCTGGCATCTTTCATTTATGCCTTTTCTTTCTCGTTTTTTTCCCCTGTCAGAAAAGTTCTCAATTTAGTATTTTTTCTTACTTTGTTTATCCTATAATTTATAATTTACTTTTGGCAGATAGCTTATTTTGCAACATTCAGTTCTAAATATTTTCTAATTCTTATTATGATTTATTTTATGACATATGGGGTATTTTTTTAGTGTGTGTGTGTGTGTGTGTGTGTGTGTTTATTTAATGCTGTTCTTGTAGGTGGTTTGGGTTATCTTTTGTAAATTAATTTGTAATTGATTAATATTGAGGTCAGAGTACATGATATGTATGACACTTGGCCTTTCAGAATTTGCTTTGAGATTTGTTTTGTGGACCAACACATGCCCAACCTTTGCAAATATTTCAGGTGGGCCCGAAAGGAATGCATTCCATACTGTAGTGGTTCCTAAAATGTGGTCCCCAGACCAACAGTACCACCTGGATCTTGTTAAAAACGAAACTCTCAGGCTCCACTACAGACCTACTGAACCAGAAGCTCAAGGAGGGTGGGGGTGCACTGGGTTGTGACAAGCTCTCTGGGGAAATTCCACGCCACCCAAGTTTGCAGACCACTGCTCTAATAGTTCACTTCAGGGTTCTGCATAAGAATTAGATACAGTCTGGGACGCCTGGGTGGCTCAGTCGGTTAAGTGTCCGACTTTGGCTCAGGTCATAACCTCCCAGTTCATGGGTTCAAGCCTTGCATCAGGTTCTGTGCTGACAGTTCAGAGCCTGGAGCCTGCTTCAGATTCTGTGTCTCCCTCTCTCTCTGCCCCTCTCCTGCTCATGTCCTCTCTCTCTCTCTCTCTCTCTCAAAAAAAATAATAAAAATTTAAAATAAGAATTAGATATAATCTGTTCATTGTGTTGTTTTAATCCTTAGAATTATTGGCTGTTTCATCTATCAGTTCCTGAGAGAAATGAATTAAAATCTCTCACTACCTTCGTGGATCATCAATTCATCTGCATTTTTTTCCAATTATGACATGATTTATTTGGAGGCTACAGTTATTAAGACTGAATTTAAAATATCTGCATTTTACCAAGATTGTTTTTCTTTTATCATTATACAGTAACCCTCTTTCTAATATTGGCTTTTGCATTAATGCCATTTTGTTTGTTAGTAATGCAACTATAGAGGATAGGTTTCATTTGTTGACATTTGCCAAACGTATTTTTCTTTTCCTTTTCTTTTCAGCTTCTCTATTTTTCATTTTAGCTATTATTTCTTATACATAGCACAAAACTGAATTTTGTGGTGTTCTTTAAGTCTGATATCCACCATCTTTTATGGGAGAATAAAGGTTGTATACATTTATTGTAACATTGATATATTCCAACTTATTTTCATTCTCTTATGGTATCGTTTTTATGTATCAACAATTGTTTCATTTTGTTTCGGTTTTTCCATTCTTGCTTTCTACTGAAATTATCATTTTCGTTCTGGTGTGTAAATCATATATTCCATTTTGAATTTTAGTAGTTCCCCTACTAAAACTGGTCAGAAGTTTAACCATCAACATTTGAAGTTTAAAATTAACCAATAATCTCTGCAGAAATGTATGTAAAATGTTCATCAAAATAGACCAGATGCTTTCATTAAAAGTTGGAATCTTACAGAGTACATTCTCTGACCACAAGGGTTTTGAATCAGAAAACCATAGCGATCAAATATGTAAATAAATAAATAAATACATAAACCCAAATATTTGAAATTTAAATAATACATTTTTAAATGATCCATTGGTCAAAGAAGAAATTAAAAGGGAATAAAAACTATTTTATTTTGAATGATGGTACTAGAGATAAATGTGTGCATTAAAAATGCTTATGTTAGAAAAGAAGATTTGAATTCATTTTTCTAAGTTTTCAAATTTAGAAGCAAGGAACAACAACAACAACAAAAAAACCCCAAGCAAATTAGATCTAATGATTAAAAACTATAGATAAGAGCAGGAATCAGTTGAGATAGAGAGAGAGAGAGAGACTATTACCAAAGCCCAAATTTGTATCTTAGAAAACATTATTAATATTTACCAATTCCTTCAAAATAGAATAAGAAAAAAAATTGAGAAAACACAAATTAAGAATATCAGTAACTCAAGAATGGATATTCTTGCAGATATGATAGACATTAAAAGGATAGTAAGAGAATATGATTAAGCGACCTCATGTGAATACATTCAACGACATAGAAGGAAAGGACTCATTTTATGAAAAGCCCAATTTGCCAAAACTGTCTTAAGAAATAAAAATTTTAAACTTGAATATTCTATACCCATTAAAAAACTTAAATTTATAATAAAAAGGCTTTCACACAAAGAGAGCCAGACCCAGATGGTTTCACTGATGAATTCTATCAAACCACTTAACTGAGAAGTTAGAGCAATCTAACCAAACTCAATCATACTATAAAAGAGAAGGGGGTGTTTCCTGAGTCAGTTGATGAGGCCAACATAAATGCTGATTTAAAAAAAGCCTAACAAAGATATTGCAAAGGAAAGAAAATTAGAGGCCAATAAATCTTACAAATATTGATGCAAAAATACACTACAAAATCTCAGCAAACTTAGTCCAGCAATATAAATATTTACGAAATTGGGTTTATCCCAGAGATGTGAAGTTGATTCAAGGCAAAATTAAAATAAAACAGGCAAAAATCCCGAACACCTTCAGAAAACTACGGGACAGGAAGCTTCCTCACTCTGCTAAGGAACCTCTACAAAGCTCCCAGCCTCACGGTAAATTGGTAATATAGTAACAACTTTTCCCCAAGTTTGGGAATAAGGCAATGCTGTCTGTTCTCATTACTTCTGTTACACATCCGAGGGGAGGTCTCAGAACAAAAGGACAAGAAAAAATAAATAAATGATACAAAAATTCAATCAAGAGAAATAAAACTCTTTTTTCGTGGCTGACACTTCGCCTTTAAAAGTGTTTCTCAAAGTGTTGTCCATGGACTCCTGGCAGATCCCTGAGTCTCCTTCAAGGAGTCCAAGAGGTAAGAGCTGTGTTCATGATGATGCCATGATATTCTCTGCATTCTAATCCGCATTGTCTCAGAAGCCTACACTGCAGTCTTGCAAAGGCATGATGTGTGACATTGGGACAGAATATGCAGAAACTGAGAGGAAAATCCAGCCATCTCTCTTAAGCTAGACATTGAAGAAATTTACAAAAACGAGTAAATTTACAATTCTGGTTTGCATTTCGTTTTAGAAAACAGAATTGTTTTTGATAAAAATGTGTTACTTATGTTAATATAGAATGAGTGTATGATTTGTAGGGGTGGCAGTTACACGCATATGTGTATGTCGAAGCTCATCAGACGGTACACCTAGAACCTGTGCATTTTATCATAGAAATTTGAAAAGTTGATTTGAAGAAAATTACCAAGACCATTTCAAAAAACAGGGTCACCTGAGTGGCTCAGTTGGTTGAGCATCCGACTCTTGGTTGGGGCTGAGATCGTGCATGATCTTGCGGTCCGGCTCTGCTCTGACAGTGCGGAGCCTGCTTGGGATTTTCTCTCTCCCTCTCTCTGTGCCCCTCCCCTGCCTGTGCTCTCTCTCTCTCTCAAAATATATAAATAAGCTTTAACAAAAATTTAATAACAAAGTTGAGGAAGACTAGTTGCCCCATGTAACAGATTAGAGAGCCCAGAGATTAACTCCCTCCCTCTTCACATTCTCTCACCAGTTCACTCAAATATGTTTTGAATGATGGGATGACTTTTCATCCCCATCCAAAAGGTGATGTTTCTCCAGTTCTATGGGCCTGAGGGAAATCCTTCATTTTTTCCTTTAGTAATTAGGAAAGCCTCTTGGTTAATCTAGAGATTAAGGCCATCTTTCAGTGACAAAGGTAGAAAGTCCTTTTCTCCACCGTTCTTATCATTATAAGACTCCACATTTGTTGTCTGATATCGGGCCTAACTGCCCCCCCCCTCCATTTCCCTTCAGAACAAACCTTTCTGTCAGCATCCAGCACCGCAGAGAAAGGTTACAAATAGAAATAGAAAAGTCCAAAGTGAATTAAAATACCAGGTTGTTGACAGGAGAGAAAAAAAATAGCCCCTGCTAATAACCTGATATGACATCTGATTTATGTGGTCCTAAAAGGACAGTCATAAAAAATGTGTAAGTGAAGGAATAACCCCAAGTGATTTACAAAGGCCCTGGGAGTGTATGTGAGGCGAGCCTCTGAAAGCGAGAGCAATAAATCTGGCCAGAGAAGCCATGCTTGATCCCTTCATCCTCCAAGGCCTGAGCACCCAGGGAGTCTCTGGTTGTAAGAGTTTCCATTCAACCTTTCATGCAGCCAAGATTTCCCCAGTCTCCTGTCCATGGGCAGCATTGGGCAAGGCAAAATGTATTACTGTATATATGGTAGGGACAGGTTCACAGACAGAAGGCACAAAGCGGGACCCAAAGTGTTGCTGAACTGACTGTCTGATAGACCGAACACCTAAGCCAGATATCAGAGGCATTGCTGTACAATAAGTAGAAGGAACTAAAGAAATTAAATTTTTTAATATTTATTTATTTATTTTGAGAGAGAGGGCACACACATGAGCAGGGGAGGGGCCGGGAGGGGGGGAGGGAGTGAGAATTCCAGTCCATGATGATGGCATGGAGCCCAATGCGGGCTCAATCTCATGAACTGTGAGATCATGACCTGAGCCAAAATCAAGAGTCAGACGCTTAACTGACTGAGCCACCCCGGCACCCCAAGAAATTCAACTTTAAGAAGAGAAAATTCCAGGGAGAAGGGATTGCTATTTTCAAATGTCTCAAAAGCTTCTCCGAGAAGAGGAAGAGATCTAGGTCTCCAGAGGATATTGAGACCAATGAGCTAAAGAAAAGCAATATTTATTGAGCCAACATTTATTGAGCACTTTCTCTGTGCCAAACACTATTCTAGTAGCTAACGATCTAGCAGTGATGCAAAAGGCTGAACGAGTTCTGAAGCCACTGGAAGGGTTACATCTTAGAGGAAGAGGAAGGAAGAACTAGAATATGCCAAATAAACAATTAAACAAACAGATGTTATTTCCAGGATTTGTAGGTCTTACAAATGCACAGGGCCATGCAATACAGTGTGGGCAAGGATGGGAGGGAGAAGGGAAATTTATTTACGGCAGGTGATCAGGAGAGTCTCTCTGAGAAAGGGGCATTCGAGCTGACATCGGAAAAACAAGAAGGATCTAACTTTGTGACGATTCGGAGAAGAAGGATCCAGAAAGACAGGATGGTAAATGCCGACGTGCCAAGATGAGGATGTGCCTGAGATGTCTGTTTGCAAAGGAACAGAAAAGGCTACTATTCCTCTGGGACATAATGAGTTAGGAAGGTGGAGAGATGATGATATTAGGGACACAGGCAGGGACAAGAATATGAGCCTTGTAGGCCTTGGGAAGGAGTTTGTATTTCCCAGTAGGGGGAATGGGATCAGCATAAGTTGATCACACAGTTTGGTGCCCTGTGCCATATCCCCTTAGCTCACATCTGACTTCAGAGGCAGCTGGATGGATAGTTCCTATGCACGCTGTCAATACCCCAAGTCAAGAATGACTTGAGGAAGCCATTCTTGGAGGAAGTACACTACCAGATATCAAGACTTATTATAAAACTACAATAGTAAAGGTAGTGGGGTAATAGCCCAAAGATAGACAAAGAAGCCAGTGGAACAGAAGAGAAAATCTAAAACCAGATCCATATACACATGGCCACTTGATTTATAAGAATAATGACACTGTAGTATAGTGCGGGATGGAAGGATTCCCAAATACTGTAGATTTAAATGTAAAAAGTAAAGGGGCACCTGGGTGGCTCAGTCAGTTGAGTGTCCAACTTCAGCTTAGGTCATGATCTCGCAGTTTGTGGGTTCGAGCCCTGCATCAGGCTCTGTGCTGACAGCTCAGAGCCTGGAGCCTGCTTGGGGTTCTGTGTCTCCCTCTCTCTCTGCCCCTCCCCTGCTCGTACTCTGTCTCTCCATCTCTCTCAAAAATAAATAAACATGAAAAAAATGTTTAATGTAAAAAGTAAAACAATAAAGCTTTGAGAAAAAATTATAGAAGCATATCTTCATGACCTTGGGTAGGCAAAAAAAAAAAATCTTTTAGTAAGACACATGCAGCACAAATCATTAAGAATACTGGAATACGGGGTGCCTGGGTGGCGCAGTCGGTTAAGCGTCCGACTTCAGCCAGGTCACGATCTCGCGGTCCGTGAGTTCGAGCCCCGCGTCAGGCTCTGGGCTGATGGCTCGGAGCCTGGAGCCTGTTTCCGATTCTGTGTCTCCCTCTCTCTCTGCCCCTCCCCCGTTCATGCTCTGTCTCTCTCTGTCCCAAAAATAAATAAAAAACGTTGAAAAAAAAAATTTAAAAAAAGAATACTGGAATACTTTCAAATTGAGAATTTATTAAAGATATCTTAAAAGGGAAAAAGGTAAGCCACAGAGTAGAAGAAAATATTTGCAATATATACACGACAAAAGATTAGTATACAGAAAATGTAAAAACTTGGTACAAAACGGGGCGCCTGGGTGGCTCAGTCGGTTAAGCGTCCGACTTCGGCTCAGGTCATGATCTCGCGGTCCGCGTCGGGCTCTGTGCTGACTGCTCAGAGCCTGGAGCCTGCTTCGGATTCTGTGTCCCCCTCTCTCTCTGCCCCTCCCCTGTTCACGCTCTGTCTCTCTCTGTCTCAAAAATAAATAAATGTTAACAAAAAAAAATTAAAAAAAAACTTGGTACAAAACAACAAGAAAATGATGGACAGTCCAATAGAAAAATAGACAAAAAGACTTAAAGAGGCACTTCACAAGAGGGTGTCCAAATGTCCAAAGAAGGGCTTACCATCACTACCCATTACAGAGATGCAAATTAAGACCATAATGAGATACCACTGCATATCTACCATCATGGCTAAGATTAGAGAAACTTGTAATACAAAAACAAAAAAAAACGTGGGGAGAGTTTTAAAAGGACAGAAAAAAAAATCTCTCTTGACCCCAGTTTCTTCTTCTACCAGCATCGCAAGTATCAAGAGAAGAGCACAACAGGCAGAGATGTGCAAAGGCCCTGTGGTAGCAAAGGCCCTGGGAAGTTTAAGGAGGTGGGTGAGGCTGGAGCTGAGAGGGAGGGAAAGAGAAATAGGTGACCAGGTTGGGTGGGGTGGAGGCAGTGGTCTGAGCAGAGCATGATTTTACATATTTACCTGAGAGAGAAAACCTTTGAAAAGTTGCAAGCAGAGGACAGGAACGACACAATGTTTAAAACTTTGACTTAAAACTCTCTTTTACTTCTGTTCCTCTCACAGTCTCCTTTGTGCCTCACGTATTCAGGCTTTAAACATTTTTTTTTCACTTACAACAAAGATGATTGGACAGGTAGCAGGCATCATGCCTTCCAACCCGCAGGGAGCCCACAGCCCAACAGGCGATGGGGCGTGCTCAGCCCGCCTTTATCACTGGAGCTCCATGGGGCGCAAGCCCAGGATGGCATCTTCTCTCACTCTGAGTGTTCTCTCCATGATCTCATTCACGCCCATGCCATGACTTCAGCCCGTGACTTACGGTCACCCACTGGCATGCTTTGTCCGGGACTGACAGGTTTCACAGGAGGTGCTACTTTCCAGTGCTCAAATAAGAAAAGTCCTAAGCAAACTGGGATAAATTGACCACCCTAGGGCTGAGAACCCCTATATACGTACCATTTTCAAGCCCATGTGTCCATCTGTGGCTACCAGACACCCCTGCTTGAAGCATTCTGGCTATCTTATGCTCGGCTTGTCCAATCCCGAACTGCTGATCTCTCCAAAACTCTGCCTCCTCCCACTTCCCTATCCCAGTGAGTGGCGCTCCCAATGTCCTGACTGCCAAAGTCAGAAACTCAGGCATCACCCTCAGTACCTTCTCTTTCCTTATTGCCACATTCAACCAAATCATTCACACCGTGGATATTTCTGACCATGAAACAATGAACGTAACACTGCTGCTCTCAACAGCTCCCATTGCAGCCGAGGAAAATAGACAATATACAAAAAATACAAAGCTACTCAACCTGTTAGTGCTATGGAGGATGCTAAAGCAGGGTAAGAGAGCACAGGCAGACGGTGGAGCAGAGGTTCTTACAGGATGGTCAGGAGGATCTCTCTTAAGTTGAGACATGTAAGTAGAGCCTGGAAAAACATAAGGGAGCAAGAAGCCATGCAAGGATTTAGGGGAAGAGTGTTCCTCACAACGGGAACAGCAAATGCAAAGGCCCTGGGAATGGTTGGGGAATGTACAGGAGGTCGGTGTAGCTAGACTAAAATAAGCAAAGCAGAGGGTGGCAAGAGATATCAGAAGTAACAAGGCCAGATCACGTTTTGTTTTGTGGCTGTTGTTAGAACTTCGGCTTTCACTCAGTGTAAGTGAAAGGGAAATTGTTGGAGAGTTTTGAGAGAAATGGCCTCATCTGATCTACGCTTTAACAGGATCAGACTGTGGGGGCGCCTGGGTGGCTCAGTCAGTTAAGTGTCTGTCTTGGGCTCAGGTCATGATCTCACAGCTCCTGAGTTCAAGCCCCACATTGGGCTCTGTGCTGACAGCTCGGAGCCTGGAGGCTGCTTCAGATTCCGTCTGCGGCTCTCTCTGCCCCTCCCCAAGCTTGTGCACTCTCTCTCTTTCAAAGACAAATAAACATAAACACACACACACACACACACACACACACACACACACAGGATCAGACTGTGAAGGAGACCAAAGGTAAATAGAGGAAGAGTAGCTAGGAAGTTACTGCCATTATCCAGACAAGAGATGACAGGAGCTTGGACAAGGGGAAAGCAGAGCGGTTGGTAAGAAATGACTGGACTGGATAAATCTCAAAGCTAAGCAGATAGACTTTGCTAATAGATCTGATGTTGATGGTGATGGGGGATGGTGGTGAGGAGAAGAGTAAAAGACATCCCCAACATTGTCTTAAATATATTCACCTCTCATGGTCCCACTGCCACCCGTCCAACGCGAGCAAATGTCAGCTCTCCCTGGAAACTTGGCAATATCAAATAGTCACTTGGTTGGTCCAGCTTTATCCTCTTGCCCCTCTCTGAGTCATTCTATACAAACAATCAATATAACTTAAAAAAATTTTTAATGTTTATTTTTTGAAAGAGAGAGAGAGAGAGAGAGAGAGAGAATGACCAGGAGAGGAGAGAGAGACAGGAAGATACAGAATCCGAGGCAGACTCTAGGCTCTGAGCTGTCAGTACGGAGCCCGACGCAGGGCTCAAACTCACAAACTACAAGATCATGACCTTAGCTGAAGTTGGACACTTAACCAACTGAGCCGCCCAGGTGCCTCAGAACTTTTTAAAACTCGGGAGTGATCATGCCACATCTCTGCTCCACCCCCCTCGGTGATTTTGCCCTGCCTAAAAACTCCAACCTTGAATAAGGCCTTCCAAGCTCCGCGTCATCTGTCTTTGCCCATTTCACCAGCCACATGCCACGCCATCCCCCTCCCACCCCGCATGCCCACTACACTCCCTTTCTTTCACATTCTACCCAGTCTCAAGTTCTTGCATGGGCTGTTCCCTCTGGAGCTTATCACCCTTCCCAATCACCCTAGATAGATCACTCGTTCATTTATTGGATCTTTAACTGTAACTCTTTCAGAGAAACCTCTCCGGCATCCCCTTGCTCCTTTCCTGCTAGAAACCTCTTACTTTCCCTTGTCACCATGATCAACAGCAATTCATTGTGGCTTCAGCTGTCAATATCTGTTCTTCCCACCAGAGTATAAAATCCATAACATTGTCAACCGGGTACATTTTGCATGCTGCTGTATTCCTAGCATCTAACATAGTATTTTGCTCAGGTTAAGCATTTGATTTTTTTTTTTTTTTAGGTAAATGATTGAATACTTGAAAACTGGTTCATATATGAAGTCAACAGACCAATAATCTCAGTTATGCAAGGACTCACAAATTATTTGACTCATACATTCTTCCTGAAAAATTACTCCAAGATCTACTTTAGGCAGCTGGAAAAAAAAGAGTCAAAATTTAAAACTCATAAATAGTAAAGTCATGGTGTGGAAGAACTGGTAATGAGCAACTGAAAGCATTTAAGCACATAATTTATTCTAAATAACTGTGGTAAATATGGTTACAAAACAGAATGAAAGTGTCATAAATAATTCTGGAAAGAGAAGACTCTTAATTCATGAAATTAAGAACAATTAACTGGGTAAAATTATCATCTTACATCAATTAAAACTGGTGGTAGCAGGTAAAATAAGGAGGGGAAAAGATGTATTGTCCATCTTCATTGAAGGGAGTAAATAAATTATAGATACATTCATAGTATAAGCTTGAACATGTATATATTTTTTTGGCAAAAAGTAAAGGTGGTGACTTCTGCTTCTGGCTATGACAGAATCCCTCGTATTAGACAAAATTTGCCACAAAAACCAACTACAAAAACTGGGTCAGTGCCAGAAATAAATCCAGTCATTTGAAGACAGAAGAGAACAACCAAAGCAGGCAGGACCTGAGAGTGTAAGACTTCAGAGAGTAGAGAAACACACAGAGGTCCCATATTCATCATTGCTTTTTCCTCTTGGGGCCTTTTCTAATTCAGAGTGTGGGGCAGAGACACTGAGTAGATAGTGACACCCTAAAGTTTATGGCAGTCTCACTCTGCTGGAAGACAAAAAAATAGAGTCAGACTATCAAGGTAACCAGGATTTGAGGGCTCAAGAGCCCAGAAATAAAAAGAACACCAGAGAAGCGAGCCTGAATTCCCCCTTAAAGCATTTACTAGATCTTAAGTTGTACGTACTCCCTCCCAGAAAGAGTCCCAAAACAGGGAAATAAGAGAAAGTGACTGTGAAGGAACTAAAATGATAAGCAGAGTTTCAGCAGTATCATGCCCCTGGAAACACAAAATTTGGAATTCAGATCTTGTATTTATACTGGAGGATTTTAGTTGAGAGATCTTTGAAGACCTATACTCAAGACAACCAATAAATAATAGAGGCTTTGCAATTCCTGAAACCTACCCTCAAATAATTTCAATCTTTGGTGGGAGAAAAATAATTTTCTCATAGCTTTCCAGAAAGAAAAAAACATCAGAGAAGAAAGACAATGAATCAAAAGTTTTTTTTATTTTATTTTAAAACCATTCTTATTTTAAAAATATGTCTAATGTCAAGTAGAAATTAAAATGTTTCAGGAAACAAGACTAAATCACTAAAAATCAATAAAAAAACAATAGAGACATACTTATCAATGATCTAGTTATTTGGGATTAGTGAACATGGCCTTTTTAAAAAATTATATATGACTTATATGTTTAAGAATTAGATGAAAAGGTGTGGAAATTGATCTGGATTTATTTAAAATCATTAAGTAGAAATTCTAAAGCTGAAAAATGAAGGAACTGAAAATAAGAACTCAACAGAGGGATTTATGATGTATTAACTATTGACTGAAAACAAAAAAAAAAGAACTATGAATTAGAAGAAGATCCATACAGTATGTGAAATGAAGCACAGAGAGAAAAAAGAGGTAGAAATGAAAATTAATGAGACAGTGTAAAAGAGATATACACAATTTGAAAAGATCTAGTGTGGAAGAATTTGTGGCTTCAAAAGGAGAGGAAAGAGAAAATTTGGAAGAAGCAATATTTGAAGTAATGCCAGATGAGAATTTTCCAAAACTGAACAAAGCTATCAACCCCAAATTCAAGAGGCTCTATCACTCACAATTAGAACACATTTCACACACACACACACACACACACACACACACACGCACTCACACACACACACACACAATTAAGGTACTCAGAATAAACATGTGCACTGACTTCTCATCAGAAACAATGCAAGCTAGAAGATAAACACCTTTAAAGTGCTAAAAGGAAAAGCTGTCAGTGTAGAATTCTATATCCAGACAAAATATCTTTCAAAAATAAGAACATAATGGAAACATTTCCCAATAAACTAATCCTGAGAGAATTTATCACCAAAAGACCTGCACTACCAAAGATGCTAAAGTTCCTGAGAATGAAGGAAAATAACACCAGATGGAAAATCAAATCTGCATAAAAGAATGAAGAGTTCATGAAATGGTAAATAGATAGGTAAATATAAGACTTTTTTCCCACTTTATTCCTTTAAGATATAATAAGACTTTTTTCCACTTAATTCCTTTAAGATATAATTGACCATTTAAAGCAAAAGTAATTATATTGTAGAAATAAAATGTATGACAACAAAGACATAAAATATGGGAGTAGATTGAAGTGTATTCTTGCAAGGTTAGCACATTATACAGAAGTGATACATTAACTTATAGTAAATTATCATAAATTAACAAAAGATATTGTACTCCCTAATGCAACCACTAGAACATTTATAATACAACAAAGAATTATAGCTACAAAAAAGAAAGAAAAGATGAGGTGGAGTTTAAAAACAATCCCCAGTTAGTTCAAAAACCATGGCAGAAACAGGAAAAGTGGTCACAAAGACAGATGTGAGAAATAGGAAAAAAAAATTATGATAGATTTAAGTACAATGATATTCATGATTATATTAAATATAAATGGCATTAACACTTTAATTAAAAGGCAGAGACTGACAGATTAAGAAAGCAATATCTAACAATATACACATTTTAATATAAAAACAAGAGGCTTAAAAATAAAAGATGGAAAATGATATGCCATGCAAACACTAAACATAAGAAGCTAAGCGGCTATATTAATATAAGACAGAGCTGAAATTATGACAAAGGGTTATTATCAGAGATGAAGAGGGACATTTCATAATGATCAAAGTGCCAATTCATCAATAAAGCATAACAATCCTAAATGAGTATGCATGTAATAACAGAGCTTCAAAATGCATAAAACACAATCTTCTAGAATTAAAAGGAAAAATAGAAAAATCCACAATTATAGTTGGAAATTTTAACATTCCTCCAACAACCACTAAGTAAAGACAAAAAAAGTCTTTATAGTAAGAATATAGAAGATTTGAAAAGCACTATGAATCAAAATAGCCTAATTAATGTTTGTATGCCACTATACTCATTGGTTGCAGAAGATATTTTTCCCCAAGTATATATATGAAACAAGCACCAAGATATATCAAATACTGGACTGTGAATAAAGTCTAAGAAAATTTCAAATGATTGAAATTCTGTACAATATGTTATTGGATTACTGCAAAATTGAATTCTAAAAAGAAGATATCTAAAACATCAAATATTTGGAAATTAAGCAACACATTTCTAAATAACCCAAAAGTCAAAGAAGAAATCACAAAGAAAGTTAGAAATTTTTTTAACTAAACAATAGTGAAAATAAAACATAACAAAATCTTGTATTCAACTAATTTAAGCAGTGCTTAGGGAGAAAATTTCAGTTTTGTTTATTTTAGAAAGTAATAAAAACATTGAAAATCAATGATCTCAGCTTCCACCTCAAGAAGGAAGAATGAATTAAACTCAAAGTAAAGGAAGTCTATGATAATAATAAGAATGAAAATTAATATAATAGAAAATTAACAAACAATAAAGAAAAACCAATGAAACCAAAAGAATAACCAAAATAAATATGACAATGAAGAACAAAGTTGAAAGATTTTTACCATCTAATTTCAAGACCTACTACAAATTGTCAAAAATTAAGACCTAATAATTAAGACCTTGATAATTAAGACTTGTGTTTTCATAAAAAGAGACAAATAAATGAATAAAACAGAGTACAGCCCCAAAATATACCCATGCAGAGAGCAGTTGAATTTTTACAGAAACACCAGCATAATTAAATGGAAAAAGAATAGTCTTTTCAACAAATGGAATTTGAACAGCTGAGTAACCATGTGGTAAAAAAATAAAGACAAAAACAGAAAAAAAAACAAACCTCAACTAATTTATGCTATACACAAAAATTAACTCAAAATGGATCACAGACTTAACCATAAGGCTAAAAAATATTAAAGTTTTATAATAAAACATAACATCATCTTTGTGGTTTTGTGGCAAAGATGACTGAGGACACAGAAAGTACAAACCATGAAAAAAAAATAATGGATAAACTAGATTCTGCTAAAATTAGAAAGTTACACTCCTCAATAGAAGCATTAAGAAAATGAGAAAGCATGTCACAGACTAGGAGAAAATATTCACAAAACATATATTTGACTGGTATCCAGAATATATAAAGAAATCTTAGAAAACAATAAAAGAAATCTCACAAGTTAATCATAGTAATATAAATAACCCAATGAGAAAGGAGTAAAAGATATGTAAATGGCCAATAAACACAAGATGATCAGCAGCATTAGTCATTAGGAAAATGCAAATTAAACTCACAATAGGATACTAACAGACACAGTAATGGCTAAAATTTAAAAACCTGTGAAAAACAAATGTTGACAAAAATGCAGACCGCTATAACTTTCAAACAGAGTTGGCAGGAGTACAGAATAGTACAATAACTTTAGAAAACATTTTTCATTTTCTTATGAAGCTATACATACACTTATATTACATGGTAGTTCTTTTTAATATTTACCTAAGATAAATAAAACCATATATTCATAAAGTGTTATTTTTTACATGGCAAGTCAAATCAGCTTCACTCAAACAAAGTTGGAGACATCATGCTCCCCTGATTTCAAACTATATTACAAAGCTACAGTAATTAAAACAGTATGATATTGGCATTAAAAACATACATAGATCAATGGAACAGAAAAGAAAGCCCAGAAATAAACCCATGCATGTCTAATCCGTTCATTTATGATAATGGAGTCAAGAATACACAATGGTGAAAGAACAATTTCTTCCAGTTGGGAAAACTGGACAGCCACATGCAAAAAAAAAAAAAAAAAAAAAAAAAGAAAGAAAGAAAGAAAAAAGAAGAAGAAGAAAAGAAAAGAAATGGACCACTGTCTTACACCATGCACAAAAATTAAGTCAAAATGAAGATTTGTACGCAAGACATGAAACAATAAAACTAGAAAAAAACATGAGCAGTAAGCTCCTTGATATTGGTCTTGACAATGATTTTTTAAATCTGACACCAAAAACAAAAACAACGAAAACAAAAATGAACAAGTGGGACTTCCTCAAACTAAAAGCTTCTGCATAGCAAAGGAAGTCATTAAAAAAATGAGAAGGCAACCAGCTGAACTGTAAAAAATAGTTGCAAATCATTTGATAAAGGGCTAATATCCAAACTATATAAAGAACTCATACATCTCAATAGCAAAAGGACAAACAATCCAATTAAAGAGGCAGATCTGAATAAACAATTTTCCAAAGATATATAATGGCCAGGAGGTACATGAAAAGATGCTCAACAACATTGATCATCAGGGAAATGCAAATTAAAGTGAGATATCACTTCACACCTGTCAGAATGGCTATTAACAAAAGGACAAAATAACAAGTGTTGGAAAGGACATGGAGACAAAGGAACACTTTGCACTGTTGGTGGGAATGCAAACTGGTATAACCACTGTGGAAAAAAAATATTCAGATTCCTCAAAAAATTAAAAATAGAACTACCATATGATCTAGCAACTCCACTTATGCGTATTTATCTGAAGAAAACAAAACTACTAATTTGAAAAGATATATGCACACTCATGTTCATTGCAGCATCATTTACAATAGCCAGATACAGAAACAATCTTAAGTGTCCATTGATAGATGAATGGATAAAGATATTGAGTGTGTGTGTACATGCATATAATATACGTAAGTAATATATAAATAATACATATTATAAAAATATATAATACGTAATAATACATTATGTATATATTTATATTTTATGTTTATAATTTGTAATGTCTTTTTAGAAAGAGAGCATGAGTGGGGGAAAAGGAGAGAGGGAGGGCAAGAGAGAATCTTAAGCAATCTACATGCTCAATGCGGAGCCACCCAGGCACCCCAATTTATAATTATTTTATATAATAATTTGAAATATTTCTATCTACAAATGTATAAATAATATATACAATAAACATATATAAAATGGAATATTATTTAGTTATAAAAAGAATGAAATTTCACCATTTGTGACAACATGGGTGAACTTTGAGGGCATCATCCTAACTGAAATAAGTCAAAGACAAATACCATCTGATATATATATACATATGTATATGTATGCATATGTATACGCATGTACATATGTATATGTATATATATGTATATATGTATGTACATATATGTATCATAGATTATATAGATTATATAAATAGATTATATATAGAGATTATATAGAGAGATTATATATAGAGAGATTATATATATATATAGACTATATATATATAATCTTCAAAAAAATCAGCTTTATTAATAATGTCCCAAATGTTCAATAGGTGAGAAAAAAATAAATTTTGGTATATTTATAAAGTGGAATGCTATAAAGTACTGATTCATACAATAACATGGATAAATCACAAAACTATTATGTTGAATGAAGAAAACATTTCCACATTGTAGAAAATAATCACAAAAGTCATAGCCTTAAAGTTAGAGGATTTCCTGAAAAGAGAAATGTATGAGGAAGCTCTTAGGTAGATGAAAAAGAAAATACGGGTTGTTGTGGTGGTGACCAAGGTGATTATACACTTCCTAATGCATTGAACTCTACCACTCTCCCTCAAATGGGTACATTTTATTCTATTTTAAATTCTACCTCAATCAAACTAACGTAAAAGAAAACCAGATCAACAATCTAAGTCCCCTCCTAAGGAAGCTACAAAAAGAAGAAAAAATTAGTCCAAATTAAATTAAGAAGAAAAAATTGGGGCACCTGGGTGGTTCAGGCAGTTAAGCATCCGACTTTGGTTCAGGTCATGATCTCACAGTTCACGGGTTCGAGCCCCACGTCAGGCTTTGTGCTGACAGCTCGGAGCCTGGAGCCTGCTTTAGATTCTGTGTGTGTGTGTCTCTCTCTGCCCCTTCCCTGCTCACGCTCTGTCTTTCTCCCTCTCTCCCAAAAATAAACATTTAAAAGAAGAAGAAGAAGAAGAAGAAGAAGAAGAAGAAGAAGAAGAAAGAAAATAAAGAGCACCAATCAATGAAATGTAAAACAGACAAACAACAGAGACAACCAATGAAATCAAAAGCTGGTGTTTGGGTGGGGGCAGGAATTAAAACAAACAAACAAACAAACAAACAAACAAAGATAAACTTCTAACTAAACTGATCAAGAAAAAAGGGAACCACAATTATACCAACATCAGAAATGACAGGGGAGACATCACTATAGATCCTGCTATAGTTCCCATTAAAAGGATAAAGTCATATCATGAAAAATTTTATGCCAATAAATTTAATTCTTGGATAAATGAGACAAATTCTTTGAATGATGAACGTTGTCAAAACTAACACAAGGAGGGCTCTGGTAGGGGAAGATGGCAGCGTAGGAGGATGCTGGGCTCACTTCGTCTTGCTGATCACTTAGATTCCACCTACACCTGCCTAAATAACCCAGAAAACCACCCAGAAAACCACCAGAAGACAAGCAGAATGGATTCTCCGGAGCCAAGCGTAGATGAAAGGCCCACAGAAGAGGGTAGGAAGAGCGGCAAGGCGGTGCACGCTACACGGACTGGCGGGAGAGAGCTGGGGCAGAGGGGCGGCCCGCCGGCCAAGCAGAGACCCCGAGTCTGGCTGGCAAAAGTGGAGGGGCCCGATGGAGTGTGTTCCGACAGCAAGCAGGACTTAACATCTGGAAGGTTATAAGTTAATGGATCTGCTCGGAGAGCGGGAGGGCTGGAGGACAACAGGAGGGAGAGTTGTTGAGCCCCGGACGACAGAGCTCAGCTCAGTGGGGAACAAAGGCACTCGCCAGCGCCATCTCCCTCGCCCATCCCCCAGCCAAAATCCCAAAGGGAACCGGTTCCTGCTAGGGAACTGGCTGGCACTGTGCAAACACCCAACACTGTGCTTCTGCAGATCCATCCCTCCGGTGGGTCTGACTCCCTCCCGCTGCTGCAGGGCCCCTCCCGAAGCGGATTTCTGAAGGAAAAGCGAGCTGAGCCTGCCCCTCCCGCCCCTGTGCACCTTGCCAATCCACCCCAGCTAATATGCCAGATCCCCAGCACCACAAGCCTGGCAGTGTGCAAGTAGCCCAGATGGCCACGCCACCCCACAGTGAATCCCACCCCTAGGAGAGGGGAAGAGAAGGCACACACCAGTCTGACTATGGCCCCAGCGGTGGGCTGGGGGCAGACATCAGGTCTGACTGCGGCCCCGCCCACCAACGCAAGTTATTGAAGACAGCACAGGGGAAGTGTCCTGCAGTTCTATCCAAAATGATGAAACGGAAGAATTCCCCTCAGAAGAATCTCCAGGAAATAACAACAGCTAACGAACTGATCAAAAAGGATTTAAACAATATAACAGAAAGTGAATTTAGGATAATAGTCATAAAATTAATCGCTGGGCTTGAAAACAGTACACAGGACAGCAGAGAATCTATTGCTACAGAGATCAAGGGACTAAGGAACAGCCAGGAGGAGCTAAAAAATGCTATAAACGAGCTGCAAAATAAAATGGAAATGACCACGGCTTGGATGGAAGAGGCAGAGGAGAGAATAGGTGAACTAGAAGATAAAATTATGGAAAAAGAAGAAGCTGAGAAAAAGAGAGATAAAAAAATCCAGGAGTATGAGGGGAAAATTAGAGAACTAAGTGGTGCACTAAAGAGAAATAATCTACGCATAATTGGTATTCCAGAGGAGGGAGAGGGAAAGGTGCTGAAGGTGTACTTGAAGAAATCATAGCTGAGAACTTCCCTGATCTGGGGAAGGAAAAAGGCATTGAAATCCAAGAGGCACAGAGAACTCCCTTCAGACGTAACTTGAATCGATCTTCTGCACGACATAGCATAGTGAAACTGGCAAAATACAAGGATAAAGAGAAAATTCTGAAAGCAGCTAAGGATAAACGTGCTCTAACATATAAAGGGAGACCAATAAGACTCATGACCAATCTCTCTACTGAAACTTGGCAGGCCAGAAAGGAATGGCAGGAAGTCTTCCATGTGATGAACAGAAAAAAATATGCAGCCGAGAATCCTTATCCAGCAAGTCTGTCATTTAGAATAGAAGGAGAGATAAAGGTCATCCCAAACAAACAAAAACTGAAAATTCGTCACCACTAAACCAGCCCTACAAGAGATCCTAAGGGGGATCCTGTGAGACAAAGTACCAGAGACATCACTACAAGCATGAAACCTACAGACATCACAATGACTCTAAACCCATATCTTTCTATAATAACACTGAATGTAAATGGACTAAATGCGCCAGCCAAAAGACATAGGGTAGCAGAATGGATAAAAAAACAAGACCCATCTATTTGCTGTCTACAAGAGACTCATTTTAGACCTGAGGACACCTTCAGATTGAGAGTGAGGAGATGGAGAACTATTTATCATGCCACTGGAAGTCAAAAGAAAGCTGGAGTAGCCATACTTATATCAGACAAACTAGACTTTAAATTAAAGGCTGTAACAAGAGATGAAGAAGGGCATTATATAATAATCACAGGGTCTATCCATCAGGAAGAGCTAACAATTATAAATGTCTATGTGCTGAATACGGGAGCCCCCAAATATATAAAACAATTACAAACATAAGCAACCTTATTGCTAAGAATGTGGTAATTGCAGGAGACTTTAACACTCCACTTACAGAAATGGATAGATCATCTAGACACATGGTCCATAAAGAAACAAGGGCCCTGAATGATACATTGGATCAGATGGACTTGACAGATATATTTAGAACTCTGCATCCCAAAGCAACAGAATATACTTTCTTCTCGAGTGCACATGGAACATTCTCCAAGATAGATCACATATGGGGTCACAAAACATCCCTTCATATGTATACAAGAATTGAAATCATACCATGCATACTTTCAGACCACAATGCTATGAAGCTTGAAATCAACCACAGGAAAAAGTCTGGAAAACCTCCAAAAGCATGGAGGTTAAAGAACACCCTATTAACGAATGAGTGGGTCAACCAGGCAATCAGAGAAGAAATTAAAAAATATATGGAAGCAAACGAAAATGAAAATACAACAATCCAAACGCTTTGGAATGCAGCAAAGGCAGTCCTGAGAGGAAAATACATTGCAATCCAGGCCTATCTCAAGAAACAAGAAAAATCCCAGATACAAAATCTAACAGCACACCTAAAGGAAATAGAAGCAGAACAGCAAAGACAGGCTAAACCCAGCAGAAGAAGAGAAATAATAAAGATCAGAGAAGAAATAAACAATATAGAATCTAAAAAAATTGTAGAGCAGATCAATGAAACCAAGAGTTGGTTTTTGAAAAAATAAACAAAATTGATAAACCTTTAGCCAGGCTTCTCAAAAAGAAAAGGGAGATGACCCAAATAGATAAAATCATGAATGAAAATGGAATTATTACAACCAATCCCTCAGAGATACAAACAATTATCAGGGAATATTATGAAAAATTATATGCCAACAAACTGGCCAACTTGGAAGAAATGGACAAATTCCTAAACACCCACACACTTCCAAAACTCAATCAGGAGGAAATAGAAAGCTTGAACAGACCCATAACCAGCGAAGAAATTGAATCAGTTATCAAAAATCTCCCAACAAATGAGAGTCCAGGACCAGATGGCTTCCCAGGGGAGTTCTACCAGACGTTTAAAGCAGAGATAATACCTATCCTTCTCAAGCTATTCCAAAAAATAGAAAGGAAAGGAAAACTTCCAGACTCATTCTATAAAGCCAGTATTACTTTGATTCCTAAACCAGACAGAGACCCAGTAAAAAAAGAGAACTACAGGCCAATATCCCTGATGAATATGGATGCAAAAATTCTCAGTAAGATACTAGCAAATCGAATTCAACAGCATATAAAAAGAATTGTTCACCATGATCAAGTGGGATTCATTCCTGGGATGCAGGGCTGGTTCAACATTTGCAAATCGATCAACGTGATACATCACATTAATAAAAGAAAAGATAAGAACCATATGATCCTGTCAATCGATGCAGAAAAGGCCTTTGACAAAATTCAGCACCCTTTCTTAATAAAAACCCTCGAGAAAGTCGGGATAGAAGGAACATACTTAAAGATCATAAAATCCATTTATGAAAAGCTCACAGCTAGCATCATCCTCAACGGGGAAAAACTGAGAGCTTTTTCCCTGAGATCAGGAACACGACAGGGATGTCCACTCTCACTGCTGTTGTTTAACATAGTGTTGGAAGTTCTAGCATCAGCAATCAGACAACAAAAGGAAATCAAAGGCATCAAAATTGGCAAAGATGAAGTTAAGCTTTCACTTTTTGCAGATGACATGCTAATATACATGGAAAATCCGATAGACTCCACCAAAAGTCTGCTAGAACAGATACATGAATTTAGCAAAGTTGTAAGATACAAAATCAATGTACAGAAATCAGTTGCATTCTTATACACTAATAATGAAGCAACAGAAAGACAAATAAAGAAACTGATCCCATTCACAATTGCACCAAGAAGCATAAAATACCTAGGGATAAATCTAACCAAAGATGTACAAGATCTGTATGCTGAAAAGTATAGAAAGCTTATGAAGGAAATTGAAGAAGATATAAAGAAATGGAAAAACATTCCGTGCTCATGGATTAGAAGAATAAATATTGTCAAAATGTCAATACTACCCAAAGCTATCTACACATTCAATGCAATCCCAATCAAAATTGCACCAGCATTCTTCTCGAAACTAGAACAAGCACTCCTAAAATTCATATGGAACCACAAAAGGCCCGAATAGCCAAAGTAATTTTGAAGAAGACCAAAGCAGGAGGCATCACAATCCCAGACTTTAGCCTCTACTACAAAGCTGTAATCATCAAGACAGCATGGTATTGGCACAAAAACAGACACATAGACCAATGGAATAGAATAGAAACCCCAGAACTAGACCCTCAAACGTATGGCCAACTCATCTTTGACAAAGCAGGAAAGAACATCCAATGGAAAAAAGACAGTCTCTTTAACAAATGGTGCTGGGAGAACTGGACAGCAACATGCAGAAGGATGAAACTAGACCACTTTCTTACCCCATTCACAAAAGTAAACTCAAAATCAATGAAGGACCTGGGGCGCCTGGGTGGCGCAGTCGGTTAAGCGTCCGACTTCAGCCAGGTCACGATCTCGCGGTCCGTGAGTTCGAGCCCCGCGTCAGGCTCTGGGCTGATGGCTCGGAGCCTGGAGCCTGTTTCCGATTCTGTGTCTCCCTCTCTCTCTGCCCCTCCCCCGTTCATGCTGTGTCTCTCTCTGTCCCAAAAATAAATAAAAAACATTGAAAAAAAAAATTAAAAAAAAAAAAAATCAATGAAGGACCTGAATGTGAGACAGGAAACCATCAAAACCCTAGAGGAGAAAGCAGGAAAAGACCTCTCTGACCTCAGTTGTAGCAATTTCTTACTTGACACATCCCTAAAGGCAAGGGATTTAAAAGCTAAAATGAACTACTGGGACCTTATGAAGATAAAAAGCTTCTGCACAGCAAAGGAAACAACCAACAAAACTAAAAGGCAACCAACAGAATGGGAAAAGATATTTGCAAATGACATATCGGACAAAGGACTAGTATCCAAAATCTATAAAGAGTTCACCAAACTCCACACCCAAAAAACAAATAACCTAGTGAAGAAATGGGCAGAAAACATGAATAGACACTTCTCTAAAGAAGACATTCGGATGGCCAACAGGCACATGAAAAGATGCTCAACGTCACTCCTCATCAGGGAAATACAAATCAAAACCACACTCAGATATCACCTCACCCCAGTCAGAGTGGCCAAAATGAACAAATCAGGAGACTATAGATGCTGGAGAGGATGTGGAGAAACGGGAACCCTCTTGCACTGTTGGTGGGAATGCAAATTGGTGCAGCCACTCTGGAAAACAGTGTGGAGGTTCCTCAAAAATTAAAAATAGACCTATTAAAAATAGACCCAGCAATAGCACTGCTAGGAATTTACCCAAGGGATACAGGAGTACTGATGCATAGGAGCACTTGTACCCCAATATTTATAGCATTACTCTCAACAATAGCCAAATGATGGAAAGAGCCTAAGTGTCCATCAACTGAGGAATGGATAAAGAAATTGTGATTTATATTCACAATGGAGTACTACGTGGCAATGAGAAAGAATGGAATATGGCCCTTTGTAGCAACATGGATGGAACTGGAGAGTGTTATGCTAAGTGAAATAAGGCATACAGAGAAAGACAGATACCATATGTTTTCACTCGTATGTGGATCCTGAGAAACTTAACAGAAACCCATGGGGGAGGGGAAAAAACAAACAAACAAACAAACAAACAAACAAAAATAGGTTAGAGTGGAAGAGAGCCAAAGCATAAGAGACTCTTAAAAACTGAGAACAAACTGAGGGTTGATGGGGGGTGGGAGGAAGAGGAGGGTGGGTGATGGGTACTGAGGAGGGCACCTTTTGGGATGAGCACTGGGTATTGTATGGAAACCAATTTGACAATAAATTTCATATATTGGAAAAAAAAACTAACACAGGGAACCATATATATCTGTATAGTCCCCATGTCTGCTAAATAAATTGAACCTGTAATTGATTATATTATTGTAAAAAGAAAAAAGAAAAGAACACCAGAATCAGTGGCTTCACTAGTAAATTTTAGCATAATGTTTAGAAAAAAAATACGTCAGTCCTACCAAAACTCTCTGGAAAATGGAGAAAAAGGGAATACTTGTCAAGTCATTTTATGAGGCCAAGATAACCTTGATATCAAAATCAGGCAAAGGTACTATAAGGAAAAAAAATTACAGAACAATATCCCTCCATGAATGAAGACACAAAATTTCTTAATAAGATATAAGCAAATGAATAATATTTGAAAACTAATAATATATAAAACTGGTAATATATCATGACTATGTGAGATTTGTTCTGGGAATACAAGGTTGGTTAACATTAAAATATTGAGAGACTAGGGACACCTGGGTGGCTCAGTCGGTTAAGCATCTGACCCTTGATATCAGTTCAGGTCATTATCTCATCGTTTGTGAAATCAAGCCCCGTGTTGGGCTCTGTGCTGACAGCGTGGAGCCTGTTTGGGATTTTCTCTCTCTCTCTCTCTCTCTCTCTCTCTCTCTGCCCCTCTCTCTTGCTCTCTCTCTCAAAATAAATAAACATTAAAAAATAAAATATAATATTAATTGAGAAAATGAGATTCATGCACAAACTAAAGAAAGATAATATAACTTCAATAGCTGCAGAAAAAACATTTGAAATCTTCAGTATACATTCATGATAAAATCTTTTAGCAAACTGGAAATAGAAGGGAACTTCCTCAACTTGAGAATGTTAAACAACATGGGCAATTTCACATGAAGTTAAAAATACATGTATCCTATGACTTAGAAATTCCTTTTCTAGGCATTTGCTCAAAAGAAATGGCAATTTAGGTCCATACAAATGCTTGAATAAGAATGTTCACAGAAGCTTGAGTCATAATATTCTCAAACTGAAAACAGCACAAATGTCTATCAACTGGCAAGTGCATAAATAAATTGTGGCATATTTGTATGAGGAAATACTCTTCAGAAACAAAAAGAAGCAAATCCTTGATATTTGCAACAATGTGGATGAATTCACAGCTATCACCCTAAGAAAACATGTTGGACACAAAACAGTACATAGTATATCCTATACACACTGTTTTATATATAATTAAACACGCCAAAAGTACGTGAATATGCAACTCATCTCTTTTTATTACAGTAATAGATTTTTAAAAATTGACTTGGGAGCAATATTGGTAAACTCTCTGGAGTGATGCAAATTTTTGTATATTGATGAAGGTATGGTCTACATATGCATATGAGTTTGTTAAAACTCATCAAAGTGCATTTCACCCTGTATCATTCATACCTCAAAAAAGAAGAGAGAAAAAAGCTGATATAGCCACAGTAATATCAGACAAGGAAAATTTTAAGGCAAACATACTTGAAATAAACACAAATAATTCATAATGACAAATGACAAATTTCTTCATGAAGGTATAAAAATTCCAAAACTGTGCGTGCCTAACATCGTAGCTTCAAAACTTACAAAGAAATAAGAGTAGCACAGTTCTCTTACTCAAATAAAAACTATCTATTAAAATCTGCAACAATTCAGCTAAAAAAGATTCCAGAGAAATGGAACCGATGAAAAGAGATAAAGCTGAAACTATAGAATCAGGAACAATATAAATAGTTGAAATTAAGAACTCGATAGATGGGTTTAACAATAGGGTTGGGTTAGTTGTCACTGTACTGGATAAATAAGATCAGAAACTTTAGAAGGAAACTTTTGAATGGGTCACCATTAGCTACTAAGCTCAAAAGGAAACGTTTAGTAGCGTGAAAAATGAACATATACACGTTTAACACTACTGGATGAAATTAGACTCGGTCTGCTTCCAGAAGTTCAGCACATGGTGGACCCATGGAGGACAGGCTGGGATCCTCCTCAGTTGGCTGTGAGCAGAATTAGAACATTAGGGGAAACACGGCACAGGACGGTTCAGCTAGAGAAAAAAGATGCAGTAAGGGAAGAGGGAGAGGGAAGGCTACATGAAAACCTCAAAATTCACTTTCAGAAGGCCCTGAATGGCTGGCTGGGATGATGGAATGTGTCCTGGTGCTTCTCCAGAAATTCTCTGGTCTTCTCAAATCAGCCAGTGTGAGTCCTGTCTGAGGATTACTTTTCTGGTTTATAAAATGGGGATATGGGTGCTGTGAGAATTAACATTTGTTAACGACTGTGAGAACCCTTGGCAGCGTGAGCTGATAATCATAGTAGAATGTTAAACAGAAGGACACACAGCATCGGTGCCTGGGTTTGGGCCCCAAAAAGCTATCTTGATGGCTTCCCCGTTGATATTTCTGGATACAACGCGAAGCTCAAGCCAGCTTCCTGTGACCAGAAAGATCCTAGCCTATGTTGGCAGCCACATCTTTGGGGAGTAGCAAACTTAATTTTCTGATGCCCCAAGGCAAACATTGTCCCTGTCTCCCTAGAGAATTTGCACATATGGTTTGGTGTAGTTTCTTTGAAACACAATTGATGTACACTTAATCGTTTCTTTTTCAAGGAAAACATAACATTAGCTACTGTACATGGGTATGTAACTCATCTCTTTTAATTAGATGCTAATTAATGACTCACTAGCTTTAATCATATCAATCTGGTAATACTATTTATGCCCCACAGAATAATGAACTACTTTATAAGAAACGAGCGTGGCACATGTTGACATAGGAATGTATCCAGCCATAATTCGCTCTGGGTAAATATCCCACCCCGACTTGGATTCTGAACAATTTACAAGGCAATGATCACATGGCATATGGGGGAGAGAGGAGGGGACTTCCACACGGGGAGAGAGAAGGAAAAGAGGGAGAAGCAGAGAAATGCCCCCAAGGGAGATTTTTCTCTAAGAAAGGGCCACTTTACTGGTCAGTTTGGTCCTGGAGGTGAGTGACAGATAACATCCATTAGAGGGAGTCACAGCACGAGTTTGGCTACTTACGTAGGTAGCACCTGAAGAAACTGCTTTCTGGATGGGGAAGAATGTGGCAGGCAGGTGTCGTGATTCTGCTAAGGCTTGGCTACCAGTTCAGCCGGGTCCGGCCAAGCTCTCAGAAGGGAATGTGGGGTGAGACAGGATGGAACCAACATGGGCGTAAATAAGACAGTTCTAAAATTGTTCGTCACAAGTGGCCAGCAGCCAACTATTCTGTTCCAAATATATATGGTGACATTGGGCATATCTCCGACAAGCTTTAAAAGCCAACAGGATAAAGGGGCACCTGGGTGGCTTAGTCGGCTAAGTATCCCAACTCTTGGTTTCTGCTCTGGTCATGATCTCACGGTTTGTGGGTTTGAGCCCCACAATGGATTCCATGCTGACAGCACAGAGTCTGCTTGGGATGCTCTGTCTCCCCCTCTCTCTCTCTCTCTTTCTCTGCCCCTCCCCTGCTCACTCTCTCTGTCTCTCTCAAAATAAATAAATAAACTTAAAAAAAAAATTTTTAAGCCAATAGGGTGCAAATCAGTTGTCAGGGAGGAATGGAACAAGGGTAATAAAAGGCAACCAAACCTAGGTGACTAATGACACTGGAAGTTCAAGTACGCTGCGAATGCATGGCTCTGAGAAAACAGGTCCCAACCGGTACGTGGAGGGATGAAGAATTGTCTTTCTACCTCAGGTAGAGAGGATTTGCAAAAAAAAAAATATCCAGGATAATAATGGCGATTATTTAGTGAGGGATTATTCTGCGCTATGCAGCTCATATAAACTTTCATATGGAGCCTCAAGGAACAGATAGTCTTGCTTCCATTTCACAAGTGAGGAAAACGAGGCTTAGAACAAATAAATAACTACCCAGTGTTACCCTGATGGCAAGTGGCGAAGCCGTGGTTCAAACCACCCACTCTGATGCACAGACCTCGCTCTCGAACATTCAAGTCTACACACGCCTCTATCAGCCTTCTTCTACCCCCCTATCGCCACCTGTACCCAGCGTCTCCCCCACCACCGCCTAGGAGCTACAGCGATGTTAACGATGTCAGGGTCTTAGCAGAGCTAGCTGATCAATAAGAATAATCGATAGGGAAACTGAGGCAGGAGTCCGTTCTTACACCGTGGGTGGTAAATCTGGTGAGAACCCAGGATCAAATCTGATCCTAGCCCCATTTTCTCCGCAGGCTGATGAGGCATTTTTGTCCAGATCAGGATTGCTTCAAGACTTGGATGGTTGGGTTAAACAGTAAAGGCCAATGTCCTTACAGTGGCCCGCCAAGCCCCTCCATGATCTGGCCCTGGTATCTTTCTGATGTCACCTCTTTCTATGCTCCCTCTCAGCCATACTAATCATTTTGCTGATCTGTTAATAAGTCAAGAATACTCCTGCCCCAGGGCCTTTGGACTGGCTGTTTCTTTGGCCTGGACTCCCTCCTTCAGATTCCCTCCACAAAGACAGGTACCTTTGTGTATTTATCTCACTGATCTATCAGTAGTAGATAGTAGTATACATAGTAGATAATAAATACGCACTGAGGGGCTTGAGCTGCCAGTGTGCCTACCGAGGAAAGCCAGTCCTTCTGCCACCTTTTCCCGCTAGTTCCTCTAGTCCCCTGCCAACCCTCCCACCACCATCTTCCCTAACTTGATCTCATAACTCCCTCTTAGCATGGCAGGCAGTTAAGCAAAAAGAGCCTGGTGTCCCAACTCCTTAGTGGAGGTAAGGGTTACAGTGCTTTGTACTCAGTAGGTGTTCAGTAAGCATTGGTTTGAGAGATGGGTGGAATATTACGGGTTCTGTAATGTCTCAGTACTGAGGGAGTAAAGAAGTCAGATGGGGATTTGGGAGGGCTCAGTAAAGGTGTTTTTTGAACTTGACCTTGAAGGGTCAGCAAGAATTTACCACAGCGACAAGGAAAAGAAAGGACCTCAGGCAGCAGGAACTGTTTGCATAAGCACATTACAGATGTGTCTCTCCATCCCCTTCCACTGCATAGTTACCTTCTTTTCTTTTCTTTCTTCTCTTTTCTTTTCTTTATTTCCTTATATTTTGTTTTTCAGAGAGACAGAGACAGTGTGAGCAGGGGAGGGGCAGAGAGAGAGAGAGAGGGAGAGAGAGAGAGAGAGAGAGAGAGAGAGAGAGAGAGAGAATCCCAAGTAGCCTCTGTGCTGTCCACACAGAGCCCGATGCGGGACTCGAACTCATGAAACCATGAGACCACGACCTGAGCTGAAACCAAGAGTCGGACACTTAGCCACCTGAGCCACCCAGGCGCCCCTACCTTTCTTTTAATAACAAGAACATGTTTTTCTTGACATGAGCACCGACCTGATTTGGGTCAGGGAGAGCCAGGTCCAGGAACATTGCTCAAAAATACGTTCATAATTTTTGTGCTGCTGAATTTGGAGTGGGAAGGATGTGAACAAAAAGTACAGTCATCTCGCCAACAGGCAAAGGGAGTTTGCAAATGGACTCGACACCAATGGAGAAGCCAAGAGTCAGAGAGGAAACCAGAACTGATGATAATATTCATCGCCAGATTTGCCCCTGTTTGTTTTTTTTTTTTTTTTTCCTTGGCAGGGGAGATGATAGGGAAGAATTGAATTCTCATTTTTCCCAAACATTGTGTGTTGAATTTTGTACTGTCTGTGATCAAAAAGGTCCTGACTGACACAGGGATCAAAGCAAAAAAGAGCATGGGTTCAAACAGCAACAAACATTTAACTTTGAAGGACATGGAGACCAACCACTTTGATTTGCAGAAGCGGAAATGGAAGCCCAGAGAGAAGTGCTCCTTGAGTGTCACATCTAGAGAAGGACAGAGCAGGATGGAGAAGCAGACCAGAAAAGGGGCAGGTCTTAGGGGAATGGAGGCAAGAGGCCCCAAGCATTTTATAGTCCCCATTTGGCTGGTAAGCAAAGGGATTCATAACCACAGGACCAAGCTGAGTACTATGTCCCTGACATCACCCGCTTCCTTTTAAGACGTGTCCCTGACCACGCGGGTGGTGCCTCTGGCCAAAAATGGCCTGGTGGCCAATGCCAGCCTGACACAGCTTGCCGCGTCTCTCAAAGCTTTCAAACTCGCTTTGTGTAACAAGGACATGAAATTACAGACCTTTGCTTTATGAAACTATTTTTTAAATTAGAAAGGCCCTCACACAAATCCTGCGATGGTGCTTTCAATAATATATATTTTTAAAACTGCAAATGGAGGACCAGGATAGCTCTTGGAGCTCCATGCTTTGTTTTTCGATAGATGGATAGACAAGTGACTTATGCAGATGCAGTATATACATTCCGCACAATTTGACCATGGTTAAAGGGTATTTATATTCTGATGCAGATAAAATTGAACGTGTCAACACTAATGCATTTTTCGAGGAGAATCACTACTTTCACCATAATTTCCATGGAAAATTTGTGTGCACACGCAGTAATAGACACATTTATAACATCAAAAGGATTCAATTTTCTTTTCAATCATACCACAGTATGAATCGCTTTTCCTATTGAATTTAACAATGAAGCACATTACCAGAGTCTAAAGGATGGGACACTTCGTCTTGCTCTTATGAAAGTACGTCAAACAATGGGTAATACATCACACAATGTCTCGGGTTAACTGAGCCTTTACACAGGCTGGCTGCTAATTTGCTTGGGCCAGCAGAATGTCACTTTTATTTAATTTTGCCAATAAGATCAGCAGGGATCCAAACTCTGTTTAACTCCCAGTTATTAAAAGAGGTTTTTCTTGTTACACGAAGAACTCATTAATTCATGTCTCTCCTAATTCAGAATTTGAGGTCTTTGGAATAGGAGATGGGAGGTGTTTTATCTCTGCTGTGAAGGAAGCAATTTCATCCTGTACACAAGCCTCTGTGCAGACAGCTTAAGCTGCAGAAGAGACAAAGTCTTTCAAGGCCTTTCGAAGAATTTGATGTGTTAATTACAAATTGTTCGTAGGTAGTTACCAGAGCAGATCATCTAAAGAACTCCAGGAGGGAGATCTTTGTTATCCCACTGTTATTCATTCAATCCTTTGGTTATTCATTCAGTCATTTAATCATCCATCCATTCACCATCCCCACATCCATTCATTTACTCCGAATTTATTAAGTCCTTTCTGTTTGTCAGGGCTTGAGTTTGGAGCTGGGGCTACAAAATGAAAATCCGCCATTGAAAAGGCTTTCATAGCCTAGTGAGGGGGGCCAGCAGCTTGTGCTGCGTGTTCCATTCACCCATGCTCCACCCCCACATCCTGAGATTCATGTTCTTCTCTTTTTGACCCCACTCTATGCTCTGAAAGACTACCGAACTTCAGCGTGTCCCCGTGCCTACTGGCTTCTGGTTGGGTCTGGCCCACACAAGGCACTGGGAGATCAGAGGTTGAAAGGGCAATGGGATCAAGATATTTATTCCCAGCTTCCTCTGAGCAGAGACACCACGGGTTGGCTGAGTCCCTATATCAGAGGTCAAACTCCTATCAGGTCGCTCCTTTTCCTTGCCCCTTTGGCCTGGCATGGTAAGACCTCCCCATCGTTGCCAGCTCTTGGGTTATTGTACTAGCTCTTGTTGGTTTCCTAAGCCCTGCCCACATCTTTGTAAATGCTTGCTTCTTGTTAAACTCTCCTCCAATGGCAAACTCTGAGTGTGTCATCTTTTTCTTGACTGATACATGGGTGAACCAAAGGTCATATGCCAAAATAGCATGGCTTGAGATAAAGTTGAGCCAGGAGGCAGGGGGAGTTCAAGGGAGAAAAGGTACAGAAGTTACAGAATTCAGTTTTCAGGAGTCATTCCCATCCTGGTCTGCAATCTGAACAATCAAATGGCATTTGCTTTAAAGGATAGATAGGTAATTTGGACTTTCCATAAATTTCAGCTACTCTCTCCTAGCCAGTCCAAGAAATTGAGGTCTCTTGTATAAAGTTATCAGTTCTTAAAGGTTAAAAGTGATGACACCCTGATGGGCCCTGAGATATGGCACAATGGCTGAAGAGTGACTATAGATCAAGCTTTGTTCCATCTAAGGTGACTTCTACAATCACTGGCTTGTGCCAAAGATCTCATTTTTGCTGAATGAGAGGGAAAGAGCTGCCTGGGAGCTTGGACCCATGCAATCTCTTCAGCGTTTGCATGAGGAAGATCAACTGGCCTAATTCTGTTATATTCAAAGAACCCATGGATTTTTGTTAAAGCAGCCAACTCCTGAAAATGCATTTCAATTTTTCAGGCTTGTTTCCCATCATTGTTATCATACAAACAATGTAAATTTCAAGGATTATTATTTACACATACAAGTAACTAAAACCTTCATCAACAAATGTTTTTAGTTTATTGAATGTTGGAAAATAAATCGGGTTATAGATTGCGACGCCAATTAGATCAACTTGACCAGAGATAAAACTATGTAAAATGCCTCATAGTTGTACTGGTATAACTAAGATTAAACACACACACTAACCTGTGAAACAAAAGATTTGGCTTCTTGGTGCCCCAGCCCTGTGGTCGAGTCTGAGATCAAGAGAAGCCTTAAAAAAAAGTCATTTTGAACAGATAACTAAAGGCCAATATCTTTCATGAGTATAGATGCAAAAATTCTCACCTAAATACTAGCAAGCCAAATCCAACAATACATTAAAAGAAAATCATACACCACAATCAAGTGGGATTTATTCCCAGGATGCAAGCATGGTTCAATATTCACAAAATAGTCAACATTATATATGACACATCAATAAGAGAAGGGATGAAAACCATATGATCATTTCAATAGATGCAGAAAAAGCATTTGACAAAGTACAAAATCTATTCATGATACAAAACCCTGCAAAGTAGGTCCAGAGGGAACATGCCTTAACATAATATAGGCCTTAGAGGAAAAACCCACAGCTAACATCATACTCAATGGAAAAAGCCAGTTTTTTGCCTAAGGTCAGGAGATGCCTACTTTCACCACTTTTATTCAACATAGTACCGAAAGTCCTAGCCACAGCAGTCAGACAACACACAGGAAAAAAAAAGCTATCCAAATTGGTAAGGAAGAAGTAAACTTCCCATTATTTGCAGATGACATGATACTACATATCGAAGACCCTAAGGACTCCACCAAAAAGCTACTAGAACTGATAAGTGAATTCAGTAAAGTTGCAAGATACAAATCAATATACAGAAATCTGTTGCATTCCTATACACTAATGATGAAGCAGCAGGAAGTGAATTTAAGAAAACAATCCCATTTACAATTACACCCAAAACAATAAAATATCTAGGAATAAACTTAACCAAAGAGGTGAAAGACCTGTACTTTGAAAACTATAAAACACCGATAAAAGAAATAGAAGATGATACAAATGAATGGAAAGACATTCCACGGTCATGGGTTGGAAGAACAAATGTTGTTAAAATGTCTATACTGCCTAAAGCAATCTACACTTTTAGTGCACTCCTTATCAGGCAAAATACCAACAGCCATTTTTGCAGAACTAGAACAAACTATTCTTTTTTTTTTTTAATTTTTTTAACTTTTATTTATTTTTTTGAGACAGAGAGAGACAGAGCATGAACGGGGGAGGGTCAGAGAGAGAGGGAGACACAGAATCTGAAACAGGCTCCAGGCTCTGAGCTGTCAGCACAGAGCCTAATGCGGAGCTCAAACTCACAGACCACGAGATCATGACCTGAGCCGAAGTCGGACGCTTAACCAACTGAGCCACCCAGGCGCCCCTAGAACAAACTATTCTAAAGTTTATATGGAACTACAAAAAACCTCAAATAACCAAAGCAAATCTTGAAAAAGAAAAACTAAACCGGAGGAATCACAATTCCAGATTTCAGATTATATTACAAAGAATTAGTAATCAAAACAGTATGGTACTGGCATAAAAATAGACACATACCAGAAATAAACCCACAATTATATGATCAAATAATCTTCAGCAAAGGATAAATGAATATGCAATGGGAAAAAGACAGTCCCCTCGACAAAGAGTGTTCAAAAAACTGGACAGCCACATGCAAAAGAATGAACTAGGACCACATTCCTTCACTATAGACACAAATAAACTCAAAATGGATTAAAGACCTAAATGTGAGACCTGAAGAGAGCACAGGCAGTAATCTCTCTGACATTGGCTGCAACTTTTTTCTAGATATGTCTCCTGAGGCAAGGGAAATAGAAGCAAAAATAATCTCTTGAGACTACATCAAATAAAAGTTCTGCACAACAAAAACCTACGGAATGGGAGAAGATACTTGTAAATGACATATCCTATAAGGATTAGTATCGAAGATATAGAAAGAACCGATACAACTTAACATCCCCAAAACAAATAACCCAATTAAAATGGGCAGAAGACATGAACAGACATTTCTCCAAAGAAGACATCCAGATGGCCAACGGATACATGAAAAGATGCTCAACATCACTCATCATCAGGGAAATTCAAATCAAAACTACAATGAGATATCACTTCACACCTGTAAGAATGGCTAAACTCAAAAACACAAGGAATAACAAATGTCGGTGAAGAAAGGAGAAAAAGAAACACTCTTGCATTGTTGGTGGGAATGCAAACTGGTACAGCCACTGGGGAACACAGTATGGAGGTTCCTCAAAAAGTTAAAAATAGAACTACCCAGTAATTCCATTACTGGGTATTTACCCAAAAAATACAAAAACACTAATTCAAAGGGATACATGCACCCCTATGTTTATTGCAGCATTATTTACAATAGCCAAATTATGGAAGCAGCCCAAGTGCCCATCAATAGATGAATGGGTAAAGAAGAGGCTATATTTATATGTATATTTATATTTGTATATAAATATAATGAAATATTATTCAGCCAAAAAAATAATGATATTTTCCCATCCGCAACAACATGAATAGAGCTAGAGAGTATAATGCTAAGTGAAATGAGTCAGTCAAAAACAAATACCATATGATCTCACTCATATGTGGAACTTAAAAACAAAATAAACAAAGAAAAAAGCAAGACAGAGAGGAAGAAAGAAACCAAGAAACAGACTCTTAACCACAGAGAGCAAACTAATGGTTACCCGTGGAGGGGGTGGGAGGGAGATGGGGAAAATGGGGGATGGGGATAAAAAAGCACACTTATCATGACAAAAAAAATAAATTTAAAAAAATAAGAAGGTTATTTCAACAGCCAGACAGGAAAGCTGGAACACGTGATACACTGATGTGGCTCTTCGACACAGGGAAAGATTTGAAGTAGTTGTTTGAAAGTAGCCATCTAGAGGGGAAATGATTTTACACGAGCCCAAAAGCCAATGTGAAATATTTATCTTTTTTCATTCTAATGGACCTTCATTCTAATGGACCTTTCGTTCTAATGGACCTTCACCCCAAGTAGTCACCCTTTGCTCTGAGTGTGTCTGGATCTCACTTCACCATTAGCCATGGCTACAGCACCAGGAAGAGTCAGGATAAACCAGGAAAGCATCAGAGTGCCCTGTGAGGGCTTCCACAATCCGGTGGACACCACCATCCCCCGTTCCCCAGGTCGCATACTACTCTTCCCTGCTCACCATGTTCAAACCCCTTTGGTTTCTGTCCTCTCTATAGATAAGCTACTCACCTAGCGAATGAGGATCTTTGCATGTGATACTTCCTCTTTCTAGGATGTTCTCCTCACTTCCTCCACTGGCCAACTTCTGTTTACCCTTCAAGTCTTGGTTTAAAATGTCACTCCCTCAGGGAAGTTTCCTCAAGTAACATCCCTCCCCCTCTATGACGAATCTCACTCAGTCAAGACTCCCTAATTTACACTCCCACAGAACCCACTTTTGCCCTTCTTAGCATTTACCATAATTGCACTTGAAAAATTCTTAGCGTGCTGTTGTGTTTAATGCCTATAGCCCTCTTTTGATTGTAAACATTATCTGGAGTCGTGTCTCTTTCTCACCCAACGTTCATACCTCGCATGTGGTCTGCTTGCAGGTGTTCCATAAATATTTACTGAAATACTGAAGAGATTAAGGCACCTTTCTTGTCCTCTGATCCCTATAGCTAAGCTTCACCCTGTAGCTTAGAAGTGGAACTCAATGGATTGTAAGAATTACATTCTATCTTACACAGGAAGAGGTGTGGCACCAAAGGGCTGCCTTCCACCACAGGAACTTGAAGGAATGGGCCAAAAGGGTAATAAAAGGAAAGAGGAGATAAAATTTAAAAGCGTACCTGAAAGCCTACATAAACATCTCTGAATGCAAATGCATGTGTTTCCGTCAATGCCTGGGTATCGTTCAGGGTGGAGTTCTGAGGGAAAACCATCCAGCAAGTTTCAGAGTTGAGGAGAACAGCTTCCCACCTTTGGGTACAAATATTCTAGAGAAACCCAGGGGGAATTTGTGGATGAAGGGACATGTTGATGGGAGCCACCAAATTGATCAGGGAATAATGATTAAGCTGATGAATTCCTCAAAGCAGAGTTAGATCCTAGAGTTCATGGGGAGGGAAAGAGATCCCCGACGGCATCCCCAAATAAAAGCCCAAAAATCATGAGTAAAAATTTCCAGTCCAATAAATTCAGGACCCTATACTTCTATGATAGAAGGATCTTCTGTGGAATGTTTCCCCACAGGGGTGGAGCATATGAGTATGGAGTGGAGAAAGACAACGAGCAACGGGGGTAAAATGAAATCAATACAGACGAACGAGAGAGATGGAAAGCCAAAAAACAAAGAAAACAAAGAGGATCTTTTTGATTTTTTAATTTTTTTAATGTTTTTATTTATTTTTGAGACAGAGAGAGACAGAGCATAAGCAGGGGAGGGGCAGAGAGAGAGGGAGACACAGAATCCGAAGCAGGCTCCGGGCTCTGAGCTGTCAGCACAGAGCCCAACACGGAGCTTGAACTCAGGAACTGCGAGGTCATGACCTGAGCTGAAGCCAGACGCTTAGCCCACTGAGCCACCCAGGTGCCCCAAACGAAGAAGATCCTAAAGTGACATGTCCCGATGTCCTTCGTACTTAGAATTTCGGGGAAGACTAAGGTGCCTAAAAGCGGAACGTCACAATGAAGTGCATGTGTGCGCTTGGATACGTGTGCACACCTTGGGAATATGCTGACACTGGTCTTGCAGGTTCACAGACATACGTATCTGTGTCTAGTGAAGATACACGCATGCATTGACAGACAAATATGTAAGTTTTTCTATACCTGCATGCACGTGTGTGTGCTAAAGGAAGTAACACCAAAGCTCAGGACATTACAGGATTTCTTATAGAGATACTGGCCATCACAGGCTGTTTCCTGTGCTGAGATAAGCATTTTATGCCCATGATCTCACTTGATCCATAATGTCCCATGGAGTTCGAATTAGTAGCCCTGCTTTTGCAAATAAATCCTCTGAGGCTCACTGAGGTTATGTGACTCGTCCATGTCACACAGCTACCAAGGGGCAGGGCTAGGCTTTGAACCTAGATCTTTCTGGCATTGCAAGTAAGGCTTGGAAGGACCCGGACCCCAGGTAACGTGTGGCCCAGCACACTAAATCCTGCAGCTTGGCTGAGCACGGACACCGGCCTTCCTATAATGTGGTTTCTGAGATGCCCTCACTTTTCTCCTGAAATTGTAGCAGGCTGCACCAGCTCGGTCCAAACAGAGCAATTTCCCACGCCAGAATCGAAGTTCCTGAGGGCAAGGGCTTCCCCTATTTAATTACCTACTGCCCTCCCCCACACCTCCCCCACCGTCTTCCTGCACAGTCCCTGTCATAAAGTAAGAATTCAGTAAATATTGATTGAATAATGGATGAATGAGTAAATAGATGGTAATGCTTCCCTAAATTATAACATATTTTTTAAGAAATTCCATCTAATATCTTTCAAGTACTCATTGCAACGAGCTAACATGTAAATTCCTGAGGGGACCTGCTTTAACACAAAAAGATGAGCATAATTTGTAATTAGCATATCAAGCACATTAGAAGCAGTAAAGTTCCCCTCCAGTTCTTGTTTATATTTCTTGTTAGCTTCGTAAACACTTTCTTCAGTCAGAACAAACAGACTTCCATCCATTCTTATCCGGAGGATTCTAAGTGCTCACTTACCACAGCCCCAGCGGAGGTCATTTTTCATGGCGGACCAGCTCCCCAGGGTCAAGGTCAAGTACTACCTTGTCATCAGCCATCCTGTCCTCGAGCCAGATACATAGGAATGGCCCCAGCACCGGCACACGCCTGTGTGGGAGGAATTCAAAGTAGGTCTTCTGTGATTTTTCACACGATAAAACACCTCCATTTCCTGCGGTGGGAGTTCCCCATACCTCCCTGCCTCTAGAGAAAATAAGCTGACTGGCCCGCCAGGGACCCAGGCTGACAGAGGCTAGATGCCTGCTCAGAGCCCAGATCCTGGTTGGCAGCCTGTGCCCTGTCATGGCAGGGTGGGCTTGTGACAGAGAAGAGGGTTGGCCTTTACCAGGTGGGGGGTGGCCTGAACACCACTCTCCCAAGTCAGAGGTTCCAGGCACGAGGGGAAAAAGCAGGGAGGGGAAAAGGTGAGGGGCTCAGGACCTGGCCCCTGTGGCCATGAAAAACTGTTCCAAATGCCAAGAGCATGCAACCGGCCACCTATAAAATGAGGGTGACTGATGATATTTAACTCACAGGGAGGAGTGGGATCGAGAAACATTAGCCTTATATCCGGTCATGTCTGGCTTTTGATTTGAAAACGAACTATGCACTAGCTGACCCAGCTTTCCCTCCCAGCCTAGTTTGTAAGAATACGTTCTAAGCACTGATTTCTAGTTTTTCGACCTTGTCTTATGGGAACGTCTCAACTTCCCCTTGTCACTTACCTTCAACCTGTTACAGTCTTACGCCGTCCCTGCTGCCCCCATGTCATTGCCCTGGGTAAGAGAGGTGTGGTCCGTGCTCAGAGTTGCTCTGAAGTTGGCTGCGATGCCGGCTCAGGCACTCACTGGCTGGATGACCATAAGCCATAGGATTTCATGTCTCCAAGCCTTCATTTCCTCAATGGTGGAACAACAAATATCATCCCCATTGAGCCCTTCATTCAGGCCTTCAACACGTATGGAGTGTTTGCTACATGCTAAGTGTTGTTCTAAGTGCCAGGCACATAATTCTGATCTGCCTCAGAGGGGCTTAGTTTTTTTTTGTTTTGTTTTGTTTTTATTTTTATTTACTTTTGAGAGAGAGATGGAGACAGAGCACAAGCAGGGGAGGGGCAGAGAGCGAGGGAGACACAGAATCCGAAGCGGGCTCCAGGTTCCGAGCTGTCAGCACAGAGCCCGACATGGGGCTCGAACCCACAAACGGCAAGATCGCGACCTGAGCCGAAGTTGGACGTTTAACCAACTGAGCCACTCAAGAGAAAGGGGCTTAGGTTGTAGTGGAGGATGATAAAATATAAAAAGCAGAATAAAGAAAACATATACATGATATTTACAGAGTTCATATATAAAATCTAGTACGTGTGTGTGTGTGTGTGTGTGTAGTTACATAGCTGTAACTACCAAGGAGGGAAAAAGGAAAACCGAGAAGGTGATATGGAATGCTGTGGGAGTTGCGATTTGGGCCCCTCTCAGAAGACAGCATATATGAGTTCAGACATGCAGGAGGAAGAAGGGAAGCCATTCAGACATCAGGTAAAAACATTCCAGGCAGAAGTAACAGCAAGTGTAAAGGCCCTGAGGTGGGAGTGAGATTGGAGTGTTTGACCACAGCGTGGAGGCCAGTGTGGTGGGGCAGAGCACAGGGTAGAAGATGAGGGCAGAGTCCCATGAAGTGAGGCTATTTCACAACAGTTTTATTGAGGATTAAGTGAAATAATACATCTATCGATGTGCCAAACATATAGCAAGCATTCAATTAAGAATTCCCTTTTCCTTCTCGTGGGGCAAATGAATTTAAAAACCTAGCTGCAATTGCAAGGGCACCCGAATGGCTCAGTCCGTTCGCATCCCACTCTTAACTTTGGATCAGGTTATGATCTCAGAGTTTGTGGTTTCGAAACCCACATCGGGTTCTGCTCTGGGGGTGTGGAGCCTGCTTGGAATTCTCCCTCTCTCTCTCTGCCCTTCCCCCCTCTCACACACGTGGTCTTTCTAAATATAAACAAATAAACATTTAAAAAATAAATTAAATTTTTAAAAATCTAGCTGGAATTACAATCCGGGGCCCAAAACTCTTTGAAGAGAGCGCCTGGGGCCATACCTTCCTTCCCTCTGGGGTATCGCCACTCCACTTGCTTCGATCAATGGAGCGATGGATGGTGGCAGCCACTTCCGCTCTGACACCAGCTGGCATTTTGGCTTGTATTCTGTGCCTGCTCCGGACCAGAACTGCTCGGCCCCCTCTCAGTCTCCACAGCAGTCCCCTTTTGGTCTCAGCACTGCATGTATAATATTGTGATTTGTAAAGCCAAATGCTATGGGGATTCGTCTTCCGCGTGTAAGCTTCCCGGTGTGCAGTCGATTCTCCCCTCTCCCCATGCCTGCTGCTCCCTCCTTCCAGAGACCAGACCCACAGGGTTTAGCTCCCCACCTCATCTCTGCCCTTCCTACCCTCTCTGACGTGGCCTCTTCCCCACATTTAGTTGTGGAGTCTGTTCTGCCAGTCTTCGGTCGTTTTCTGGGTTGTTTACATTGATGTGAGTGTGATCTCGTTGTATCTATGGGACGACAAGGCGAGCTCAGGGTCCTCCTACTCTCCGATCTTTCCCGGAGGTCCATCCAACTTGACCACATGGTGATTTATAAGACACACACATATATTTGATCACTAAGATGACCAAATATATATGTATTTCTTCTGTATATTTGGTCTTCACATATCCAGGCTCACAGCTCCTAAAACCTTTGGAATTTCCTCAACAATAAGAGCAACGGGGCCATCTGTTGTGATCATATTTGGTCTGAATAATGTCCTGAAAAAGACATTCAGAGTCATAAAGGTGAAATGGGTGTCTTGTGTTTCATACCAAGCCCCCTTCCACCACAGCTGGGTTTATGTTAAGGACATGAATTTGGAAAGCCCCTAAGGATGGGGGCTGGTGTCCAGGAGAACCAGCCATAATTAGAGGGTCAGAACATTCAGCCCCATCCCCTGATTTCCAGGGCAGAGAGAAAGGCTCCGAGGTTGAAGTAATGACCAATGCCTATGATTTAATCAGCCATGCTTGTGTAATAAAGTCTCCAGTAAAACCCCAAAAAGGGGGCTTGGAGGGTTTCCACACTGGGGAACTAAAATGCTTCCTTCATGCCACCCTATTGGGCTCGGAACTCTAAAAGGACAGAAGTTCCTTTGTACAGAACCTTGCACTATGTACCTCTTCACCTGGCTGTTGATTTGTGTCCTTTAATGTCCTTCGGAATAAACCAGTAATGTAGTGAGTAAACAGGTTTCTTGAGTTCTGTGAGCTGTTCTAGCAAATTAATTGATCCCAAAGAGGGGGACGTGGGAACCTGTGATTTATAGCCCATCGGTCTGGAATTCAGGTAACAACTCGGACCTGTTAACTGGTATCTGCAGTGGAGGGCCATCTTGTGGGACTGAGCCCTCAACCCATAGAATCGAATGCTATCTCTGGGCAGAGAGTGTCAGAATTGAGTTGCATTGTAGGACACCCAGCTGGTGTCAGAGAATCGCTTGGTGGTGTGGGGGGCCCCACCCCCACCCCACCTGTGGTGGGTTTCAGTACTCAGAGCACCTTTTAGCATGAAAGTGGCGATTCTGCTAATGCCGTTTTAATGTGGGCTGTGCAAAGATGGGGTAGGAACAAATGTGCAATGATGGTGTATCTGTTATACCCATAACTTGATAAGGGAAAATGGGGAAGAGAGGGCAAGTCAAAACATCCCTAGCATTAAAGAGCAGCAAAGTGCCTCTAAATGGCTGAATTGAAAGGTTACTGCCCTGGGGCGCCTGGGTGGCTCAGTCGGTTGGGCGTCCGACTTCGGCTCAGGTCACGATCTCGCAGTCTGTGAGTTCGAGCCCCGCGTCGGGCTCTGGGCTGATGGCTCAGAGCCTGGAGCCTGCTTCCGATTCTGTGTCTCCCTCTCTCTCTGCCCCTCCCCCGTTCATGCTCTGTCTCTCTCTGTCTCAAAAATAAATAAAACGTTAAAAAAAAAAATTAAAAAAAAAAAAAAAGGTCACTGCCCTTTTGAAAATACCTTTGTCTTCTTGAGCCATCCAGACTAGAGACTCCTCAGGTCTCCCATCCATCTGACAGACCAGTCTGTACCAGGAGGAGGGGAATCATTTGGAAACAAATAGAGACACCGGAGCTAAAAACAACGTATTGCTAACTTTTGACACCAAGTAGCTATTATCTCTTTCAATGCTCACAACAACCCTGTGAAGCAGATACTTTTAATATTCCCACTTTACAGAGAAAAGCACTGAGAATCAAAGAAGTTAAGTCATGTGCCTGAGATCACACAGCCAGGAAGTAGCCGAGCTGGGGCTCAAAGCCAGTTAGTTCTGTCTGATCCCATCATGCTCTCATGCACGGTGCTGCCTCTCTGCAGAAAAACACTGAGGGGTGTTTACATAGCTCACGGAACTTCAGGCTTCTACTCCCCTGGTCCCAGAACTGAACTAGAGCTCTGGAGAGCTTCAGGCAATCGATAAGTCAAGTATTGATTGTCACCTCTGTGCTCTGAGCTAGGTTAGTGCCACAGAGAATTTAAAAGGAAAATCTTTGTCTGTTGCTTGCACTTAACTGACTCTAGAAAAGCCTTCACCACAGGTGCAGAGTAAGAGACTGGGATGTCAGAGGGGATGCAGACGTGCAGGAGACCCCAGAGGGGCCTCCCGCCGAGCTTACACAGGAGCTGGTTTCTGATGGTGACAAATGACAAATCCTACCTTTCCAGGTAGCATGTGGGCTAGGGCCCAAATGCAGTGATCAAAATGCCGTGTAGGCAGCATGGCAGTGAGGGCACCACAGTGGCCCCTAGGCCGGGTCATGGGGCACATGGAAGATGGTAACCCTCAGGAAATAGCAAGCGTTGCAGCCACTGTGGTTTGAGGACACAGGGTAGCTGGGCAAGGTGCCGTGATAGTTACGATAGCATCTTGTCTCATGCAATCCTCACCTCAGTCCAGCCAAGTAGTTTGAGCTATCCCTCCTAGAAGGCAAGACCGACAGAAGGGACTTGCTGGAGTCCTGGTGCAAACACATGTGTCCCCGCTTCAGATCCTCAGGCCTCAGGTGGCACAGCACTGCTGGAGGAGATCAGACGGTGTGCGCCACACTGGGGCCGTGATGCACAGGAGGAAACAGGGGGCGGCTGAGTCCCTGTTATAACGTGTGAGATGCCAAGGGCCCATGAAAGTCAGGATCAAACATGCTGCCCTGCAGGGGCCTGAGAGGAAAAGAAAAAGGAAGTGTTTAAAAAGAGGGAAAGAAAAGAGGAAGGAAGATAGAGAAGAAAAAAGAAGATTAAAACAAAGATGGAAGAAAAGAGGCAGAAGGTAAAGAGGAGGAGAAGAAGGAGGTGGGGAAGATGAGACTGGTGCTCTTGCACTTGAGCGAAGCACTAGGAAATCCTTTGCCCCTGCCCTGAAGTATTCTAACCACCAGGTGGCACCAGTGAGCCTGACATCTTCCCCAGCCCTGGGGTGATTCCATTTCATCTGCTGGCAGGACAAAAAATCCTGGCCACAAGCCATTGGGGAGAGCTTTACCATATTGGGTGAGAGCCTGGTTACTGAAATCTCTCTGTCCTGCATTCTTATATGATCCTCTAAGACTCCAAAGGGAGAAAGCAGGCTGCCCAAAATAGAATTCTGGCTTCCTCCTAACAATCATGTGACCTTAGGTAAATTACCTCACCTTTTGGAGTCTTGGTTTCCTCATCTATAAACCTGTCTTATATGTGTAAAAGCCTAGATGCAAGAGATAAAGAGTGTGTTTAAAGTGCTGGACACAGATTTCAAGAAGACCATGGGTAGAGATCAGACAAAGACAAAACCAAAGAAATAGACAAGGAACAGACCAAGGGGGGGAAAAAGCCATTTTTAAGGAGTCTGTACATTAAAGGAGATGGGTAGAAATTGAAGAGTTTTAATTGGGGATGGGGAAAAAAGTATGAAATGGTCCTAGGGCCTTAAAGGAAGAGAAGGGGAAAGGGGGGTTGGAAAGCATTAGGAACATGCACACACACATGTTGCAGACAAATGCACCCATGCACGCACACATAAACTCAATTATTTAATAACACTGAGGGAGTAGGAAGAAAAGCGTGTAAGCAGGAAGAGTGCTCAAGAGTCAAGGGCTGCAGAGTAAGGACTGAAAAGCATTGACTGGATTTGGTCGCATCCCAAGACCTTTCCTACAATAAGCTTGTCTCTCAAAGTAAAAAGAAGACTTGGTCCTAATATGGTGCTAAATATGGAGTCAGCATTCAACCGCTTTCCCTCCAGGTCACTGAAAAAAGAATCCCTTCTTGGGCGAAGACACAACTTAAACCTTTCTATTTGCTTGAACCTACCCATTACTTCAACAATAACAACAAAAATAAACAAGTCCTCTCCCTAACTGTTTCCCCCATATGTGACATTTGGAGGGTGAAATCTGACTGCATGTTAGACCTTTGGGTTAAAATAGAAAAGAAAAAAATTTTTTCACATTTTTAAAAGTAAAAGTATTTTTTAACTCCTAATAGACTTTACTCGATAAATTAAAACCAGCAGGTGTATTTGTTTCTGTATAGCGAAATAGCTATAAGTTTACTTATAGTAGACTCTGTCTACTGAGAAAAAGCAGAGTCTCTAAGATAATAAATCTTTGTTCAGTTGAAGAGTCATCTCTGCTGACTGTAAGCTATTTCACACCCTATGAGATCTTCTTGTCAGCCTTTCAACATTTTCTGTCAAAGTCCCCAAGTCCTTTCCTGAGCTCCATGTTTCAAGGGGCCCCCATCAGGCTGGAGACTGAGTTCTGAGGGGGGAGAAAGGATGGCTTCGTTCTGAGTCAGGCTTGGAAAGAGCATGAGGAAGCTGCAAAGACACAGGGGTAAGGAAGCTCAGAACAGCTTCCTATACAGTCAGCAGACATAGGGGACTCCAACAAATGGTTGAGTATACTTTGCTTGGGAAAGTTTCCCTGTCTCCGAAGGACTTAGGCCAGCCCAGTCATGACCAGAAGATCACCTATCTTTCCAGCATCAGAAACTTCCATGATATGATGGGGTGGAAAGTTCATGGAACCAGAAGTCAGGACTCTCTAGTTTCAATCCCTTTTTTGTCTCAGAACAGCTGTGTTGATTTTAGGCAAAACTTCCTTCTTAGAAGGCTGTGGCATCACCATGTTTACAATGAAAGATTGGGCTATTTCAGAAGATTCTGGGTTTGTTTTTTTATATCACCTAGGACCTCTTAATCTCACCAATGAAATCTCATGTCTATTTCTCAAGGTGGTTTTGGTTTGCAATAATGTGCACCAAATGTGTAATACTTTCTTTTTAGTTTTATAAGTCAAAAGTAGCTAAAATTGGGTTTGTTGAGTTTGGATGTTGGGATGACATCATTCTCACGTAATTCAACACCTAAGAGGTCTATGATGCCTCCACAGTCAATCAGAACTTTTGATCAATATGAGATAAGCAGGGTGACCACATTCATCTGCCTATCCAGTTCAAAGTCAAGACTGTCCACAATGACTGTTGATTGAATGGCTGAAGGGATGAGTGAATAAATGAAGAGCAAAGGAACAAATAAAGTAATAGCTCGTGTGATTTGCAATTAGAACCTGAGCTAGAGGTCCCATCTCTATCTCTGTGTTCTTGTCTGGATGGGCCCAGGGACACTGCTGACAACCAAGAGTCCATGAGTATGTGGATCTGTGAGATAGCACTTTTGTTTCTGGAAGGCTGCCCTATACCCCAAGCCAGTCTGGTTCTTGACTCTACTTCTTAGCCCCAGGGTCACAATCCTTGAAATTCTGTGCCTTCACATTCCTCCCCAACATCCTGGAAGAAGGGCTGCTAAAGCCTCTCCTTCTCTCTCCGGGTCTCCCCCACTGATCTCTCCCCCAGTCTTGCTCCTCAGCTCTCCTGTGACTGTGTATCTTGCAAACCCAAGCACTGTGGGCTCCTTTGAAGGATGAGCGTGTGGCTGCAGTTGTGTCCCAGGTGATGCCAACTCATTATTCTCTCTCACATTATTAGTGCTTGGGCTCAGGTTGATGTGTTTCTGATTAATGAGGCGTTTGTTCTGCACCACAAAACAATTGAAGAATACCCTTCTCATTTCAATGAATTGTATCACGAAGTTAATTATGAGATGACCTTCTCTGATTCCAGGCAGAGGAGACCAGGTGTCCAAGCCTCATCTGACAATTGACTTCCAGAAATCTTGGCAGGAGAAAACAAAAACTCAGAGGCATTGCATAGGGGGATCTGAGACCTGAGTCTGATATTCAGAACCTCAGATCTCACGCTGCTGCATGCTCATTGCCCTGGAATAGAATCCAGTGTCCCTTTCTTCTCTGTCCCCTCACTTCCCTGTGACCCCTCCCCACGTGGGGCAGCATGGTAAAGGAGAAAGCCCAAGCCTTAAAGACCTTCTGGCAGATGTACCTTCAAAACCTGTGTGACCTTTAGCATGCCACTTAAGGTCTCTGAGTTCCAACTTCAGTAAAAACAGGGAAACAATACCCACCACACAGCCTTGTTGTTAGAGCTTTGGGGTATAATGTAGGCAGTGAGGAGTACAGAACCTGGCACAAAACAGGACCATTCTCCTGACTTTCCTTCTTCTTGTTGCACCTGGCTGGGAGCTCTCATGGCAGACAAGCTTCGTTGGTTTCTCTATTCTGAGCCTCCCACCCATTCTGAGCCAAGTATCCAGGAGACCCCAGCCAATGCACATCACAAAAGTAAGCCGTGACAAGAGCTGGCAGACATCCATGAGGTCATGACCTGGGCGCTGTAGCACTAAGGGGACATCTGGGAAGTGCCTTCCTTCTAGGGAGATAGGATATGGCTCTTGAGTGCTCACAAAAAGAAGGCTCCCTATTCCCCAAACAATGGCTTGGCCAAAGACCATTAAGCTCCATGCTCTTGGCACACCTGAGGCTCAGGTGAAGGGCGGGGAGAATACTCTTTAGGGTTAGGCTCTGGGGCAGCGGGATCACCCTCGCCGAGAAGACCCCACCTAGTGTTTACTGAGACTATGCCTCAGTGAGGAGCTCTCTTGAACCCATCCCTTTCGTGACACGGGTTAAAGGGAGCTAATGTTAGTGAGTCCTCTGTGCACCAGGCAATGGGTCATGTACCCCCCACGCTTCATCCTGCCAGTAACCCTGTGTTCTGTCTCAAAGGAACAATCTTCCTCATTTTGCAGATGTGGCGTCACAGTAGTGGGGTAACTTGCCCAGGTCACACTGCAGGTATGTCAGGATTTGAACTCTGCAACTGTTTCTGGGAACTCTCCTTTAAGCTGCACACTTCTCAGAGACCCCACCACCTCACTCCTAGTGATGCTGGAAGTTCCTCTGTGTCCTGATGCGGCAATACCAAAGGGTTCTCTGCCTCCCTTTCGCTTTTCCATTATGCAGGAGTACTAAGAGCTGCGTGAAAAACTATTGAACCACATGGCCAGGAGCTCAAAAGAGCCTATGGTTGTTAAGGTAAATCATAGGTGTAGACAAAGTACGAAGTCCTAGGTTTGGGCAGAATTGTGGAACAAAGACTCTAAGACTAACCAGTAAGAGCCATTTGAGTGCCCATGCTAAGATAAGAGGGACTAGTAAAATCAAGAAGAGGAGATAAAAATCCAACCTGAAGGAGTAGGGACGGGGCTGGGGTTCCCATAGTTGTACAAGTTCAGAGAATGGTGAGTGGGGACTCAGGCTCTAGGGAAGACAGAATCTCTGCTCCCCCTCTTGCCAGCTGTATAGTCTGGACAGTTATTTAACTTTGTTAAACATTAGCTTCTCCGTTTGTGAAATATAGGTGGTTCTGGTCCCTATCTCATCACAAGGATGAGGCTGAGATGACGATTTCTGAGAAGCTGGT